>NW_021832786.1:0-15000 GCF_006345805.1 Octopus sinensis
CCCTTACCCCACACTTTCCGCTCTGCACATGTACCAAGTGAATGTTTGCAGTTGTCATTTTTTTTTTATTTTATGTAAAATACTCTTTTTTAAACTCATTTCCATACATAAATAAATAAAATTCGACGCACAAAGAATAACACACACAAAACAATAACAAAAGTATAACAATTGTATACTACTACTACTACTACTATTACTACTACTACTACTACTACATAGTAGCAGTAAAGTTTATTTTAGTGCAAAACACTATATATATATATAATGTTTATTCTTTTACTTGTTTCAGTCATTTGACTTTGGCCATGCTGGAGCACTGCCTTTAGTCGAACAAATCAACACCAAGACTTATTCTTTGTAAGCCTAGTACTTATATTATCGGTCTCTTTTGCCAAACTGCTAAGTTACGGGGGATGTACCCACACCAGCATCAGTTATCGGGTGATGGTGGGAGGACAAACACAGACACACAAGCATACAAACACACACACAGACACACATCTCTCTCTCTCTCTCTCTCTCTATATATATATATATATATATATATATATATATGACAGTTTCCGTCTACCAAATCCACTCACAAGGTGCCATGCAGTAGAACTGAACCTGGAACTATGTGGTTGGTAAGCAAGCTACTTACCACACAGCCACTCCTGTACCTATATATATATATATATATATATATATATATATATATATATATATGGCTATATTACAATATGAAATTAAGTATTCATGACTTGCCATATACCACCAACACCACTACTAATACCATCATCATTATAATCATCATTTACACTGTTATACTACCTGCTGCATGTGGACCAAGAAAGGAGCTTCCACTTACTATAAATAGCAGTAATATCATTCTAAAGTCACACCCTACCATTATAATAAAGGAAGGATACAATAGATAATGTTGTCCTAGATATATCTCATTGTTGAATGAATGGTTTGATGGTCATGCTTGGAACAACGTTGATCAAATAGACATACTTAATCGCAGCTGATCTTGAGATAATTAACAGCAATAGTAACAACGGGTGGGTACATTGGATAATGTAGTCCTAGGTGCACTATGCTTGCTGAAAGGTGTATCATACCTTTGATTATGGCCTTGCTAGATCATAATACATATTTGTTTACATTGATTCGAATTAATCATGCATTATTTCATAGCTTTGGGATTTCAATGACATGACTGCTTATATTTTGAATGACATTGTTGGGTAGGTGTGAGAGGCAAGGTCTGGCCAGTTTGTATAGTAAACAGGTAGAATATATTTATTAATAATGCCTCGTGAAATACGTCTTTTATATGTATCTATAACCACATTGTTCAAAATAGGTTTTGCAGTGCAAATGTTGGCAACTGTGATGTTCTAGAATTCTGAAAAAAAATATTATTCCCCCTCACTGCAAAATGTTCCCCCACACATATCAATTCTGCATTCCCACCTTGGACCCCACTTTGCTGGCAGTCCCTCTTACTCAGGTATTTGAAATAAGGAATCCCCATCTCTTACTCGTATTCTGCGGTTTTGTTTTATCTTTATCACTGCAGCCACAAACCCACTGGTCTGTTTAAACGCTAAAATGTTACCCTTTAGCATTCAGTTTACTCAGTCAAATGTGATGCCTATTTGTTCACGTTATTTTGAATTAATCTTATATGATCTTATAGCACTGAAATTTTGATCCAGTTGTTTATTTTTAGACTGACATTGTAGTGTAGGTGTGAGAGGTTGGATCTGTCCTGTTTGAACATAAACCAAATAAGATATTTTGACCAGATATGGCTGGTTTATGTGCTAAAGGGTTTATCATAGATTTGCTTGATCAAAGCTACTCTGGAGCCAAACGACCTCTGTTGTGAAGAGAAAGAAAGAGATAGAGTGTAATAGTGTTTTTTTTGTTCTTTGCTGTTTCATCACCCACCATTCTAACATGGCTTTCCCTATAACTGACATGCTCATACAACATCAACTAGAAAAATCACAGTGGCTATGTGGTTAAGCTGCTCACTTCAGAACCGCATAATTTGGGGTTCAATCCTACTGCACGGTACTTTCTTAGGCAAGTGTCTCCTACTATAGCCTCAAGCCAACCAATGCCTTGTGAGTGAATCTGGGTGCCTAAAACTTAAAGAAGCCTTTGATGTGCGTGCATGTGTGTGTGTGTACACATGTATTTTTTTATATTTTTAGTCAACAAAAAATGCAAAGAAGATCAAGAACCAAGAATTTCATAAATGATACTTAGCTTGGTGTCTTGCACAAAACTCTCGGGTCTTGAGTCACTTTGTAACTTCAGCCAATTAAAAATTGGAAAAAAGGAAAAGGATACACACACACACACACACACACATACACACACATGTTGTGTCTGGAGTTCTTTTTTCCTGTTTGTATTAACTGACATACGTATATGTGTGTGTGTGACGCTTTGTGTTTGTCCCTTCACAGCTTTACAACCAGTGTCGGTCTGCTTACATCCCTATAACTGAGTATTTTCACATAAATTAAAACATTACATAAAAAAAAATTCATGTCAATTTATGTTTCAAACATCAGATGAACAACAAAATTAATTATATTAAATTTGCGATTATTTTCAAAATTAAATTTAAAAGCAGTATATTTCAGTCGAGTATGATAACAAAAGGGTCAAGTACCCAACTCACCCCTAATGTCATGACAACACACCATGACTCATTTGAGCAGGGGTTCTCAACCACTTTTTATCTATGGACCCCTTTGATTACTATTTTATTCTGGTGGACCCCTGTAGCCATTTGATGCTTAAAAACAAGTTTTATAGAAACTTCTTTCCAAATTCCTATTTTGTTTTCCACATATTAACTTATGTAGGTTGAACTATGGAAAATGTTGGAGAAAGAAACCCAGCTGTTTCTTGCAATATATACCAATACATACAACTAAAGCAGAATATTTTCAGGGGCCCTTAAAATACTTTTGTAGATTCCCAATTTACTAATTTGTTGCGTGGACACCCAAAGATCTTATATGGACCCCGGTTGAGGACCATTGATTTAAGGGTTGAGGGTTCAAGGGCATAAAAGGAGGACAATACTCCCTTCTAAAATGTGAGTAGTTTTGTGGCTCCTCCTCTACAGGAAGAAATTCATTTTGCTCTGGCCCCTCTTTTGCCCCTCATCTCCTAGCATAAAGTTGCCCCCAGAAACAACCACCAGGATTTGTAGTTTTGCAAATGTAGGTGGCATGATAGCAGCACCACATTATACTCTAAAGTGGTCGGTGTTAGGAAGAGTATCCAGCCATAGAAACCATGATAAAGCAGATACTGGAGCATGACGAAGTCCTTAGGTCCATTGGATCTTTCAAATCATTCAATCCATGTCAGCAGGGAACATCATCATCATCATCATCGTCGTTTAACGTCCGTTCTCCATGCTAGCATGGGTTGGACGGTTCGACCGGGGTTCTGGGAAGCCAGAAGGCTGCACCAGGCTCCAGTCTAATTTGGCAATGTTTCTACAGCTGGATGCCCTTCCTAACGCCAACCACTCCGTGAGTGTAGTGGGTGCTTTTTACGTGCCACCTGCACAGGTGCCAGGCGGGGCTGGCAACGGCCACGGTCAGATTGGTGTATTTTATGTGCCACCGGCACGGAAGCCAGTCGAGGCGGTGCTGGCATCGGCCACGAGTCGGATAGTGCTTTTTACGTACCACCAGACCAGGGATCCTGGCTGGTTCAATTCGATTTCGATTTCGCTTGCCCCAACATGTCTTCACAAGCAAAGGGGGTTGGCAAGGGTGCCTGTCGTACGGTCGCATTGGAGTATTTTACGTGCCACGGCCACGAGTCGGATAGTGCTTTTTACGTACCACCAGACCAGGGATCCTGGCTGGTTCAATTCGATTTCGATTTCGCTTGCCCCAACATGTCTTCACAAGCAAAGGGGGTTGGCATGGGTGCCTGTCGTATGGTCGCATTGGAGTATTTTACGTGCCACGGCCACGAGTCGGATAGTGCTTTTTACGTACCACCAGGCCAGGGATCCTGGCTGGTTCAATTCGGTTTCGATCTCGATTTCGATTTCGCTTGCCCCAACATGTCTTCGCAAGCATGGGGGGTTGGCATGGGTGTCTGTCGTCGGATGAGGTTCTATATCGACTTCGCTTGCCTCAACCGGTCTTTGTGTCCAAGGGAGGAAAGGCATTCATAAGTGGGCTGGGCTCACTTGTCCTGCCTGGTCTTCTCACGTACAGAATATTTCCAAAGGTCTCGGTCTCTGGTCATTTCCTCAGTGAGGCCTAAAGTTCGAAGGTCGTGCTTCACCACCTCGTCCCAGGTTTTCCTGGGTCTACCTCTTCCACGGGTTCCCTCAACTGCTAGGGATTGGCACTTTCTCACACACCTATCTTCATCCATTCTCGCCACATGACCATACCAGCGCAATCGTCTCTCTTGCACACCACAACTGATGCTTCTTAGGTACAACATTTCTCTCAAGGTGCTAACGCTCTGTCGAGTATGTACACTGACATTACACATCCATCGGAGCATACTGGCTTCATTCCTCACGAGCTTACGCATGTCCTCAGCAGTCACAGCCCATGTTTTGCTGCCATGTAGCATGGCTGTTCGTACACACGCATCATACAGTCTGCCTTTTACTCTGAGCGAGAGGCCTTTAGTCACCAGCAGAGGTAAGAGCTCCCTAAACTTTGCCCAGGCTATTCTTATTCTAGCAGTTACACTTTCAGCGCACCCACCCCCACTACTGACTTGGTCACCTAGATAACGGAATGAATAAATAATAATAATAATTTCAAATTTTGGCACAAGGCCAGCAAGTTCAGGGAGGGGTGCTAGTCGATTACATCTTCGAAAGGTGGCGAGCTGGCAGAATCATTAGCACGCCGGGTGAAATGCTTACCAGTATTTCGTCTGCCGCTGCGTTCTGAGTTCAAATTCCGCCGAGGTTGACTTTGCCTTTCATCCTTTCGGGGTCGATAAATTAAGTAGCAGTTACGCACTGGAGTCGATATAATCGACTTAATCCGTTTGTCTGTCCTTGTTTGTCCTCTCTGTGTTTAGCCCCTTGTGGGTTGTAAAGAAATAGGTTACATTGACTCGAGTACATAACTGGTACTTAAGGATGAAAGGCAAAGTCGAACTCAGCAGAATTTAAACTCAGAACGTAAGGATGGATGAAATGTCACAAAGCAATTTGCTCAGCGTGCTAACAATTCTGCCAGCTCACTGCCTTGATGATGATAATAATAATAATGATGATGAGGAAGAGGAGAATAATGTCAGATGGGAAGGGCTGTTGTCATGAACCTTGTAGGATCTCTGAGATTGATAGGGAGAGGGGACCTTAAACTGTATTAGTTTCTCAGTAAACAATACATGAAGATATTGAGTTTCGCTCAGCCTGGGGACCCTGGAAACCCTGGAAACCCTAGAGATCTGACTCAAATGCTTATAACAAGAACAGGTCTTTGGTAAAATCACTGAAAGCTGTGCGGCAGTGTCGAGCCAGGAAAAAGGGGTTATATCTATTCAACCAAGACAATGCCCCCATTTACAGCAGGATTTGATTGAGATATTATTTGAGAATTAAGTGTTTTTGGCAAGGGTCATAAATGCAGCAATGGTGATGATGAGATAGAAACTGTAGACATTTTTTTCTGTCGTCTTATGTGTGCCAGTATTTCACCCTATTGTTTTGGCCAGTTGCCATTCTCTCATTCTCGCTCCTTGTACAGCTCTGTAACATTCTGTGTGTGAGTGTGTGTGTGTGTGTTCTGTGTGTGTGTGTGTGTGTATTCTGTGTGTGTGTTGTCTGTGTGTGTGTGTTGTCTGTCTGTGTGTGTGTGTTGTCTGTGTGTGTGTGTGTATGTCGTCTGTGTGTATGTGTGTGTTGTCTGTGTGTGATCTGTGTGTGTTTGTGTGTGTTGTCAGTGTGTGTCGTCTGTGTGTGCACATTTGTGTATGTGCACATTCATGTGTGTATGTGCATATGTGCATGCTAGTGTGATTGTACATGTGTGTTAGTGCATTTGACTCTGTGTGTGTGTGTGTGTGTGTGTGTGTGTGTGTGTGAAATGGAGAGAGAGAGATCAAATGTGACTGTGACATTGTATTTTTAACTCCAGATCTAGAAAATCAAAAATGTTCTTTGAATAAGAAAATATCAAAGATAAAAACACAGGAGGTGAACAGACAGAAAGTTCCAAATAAAATTCCAGAGTCAATATGTAATAAAAAAAAAAAAACAAACAAAAAAAAAAGCATATCACATGTTAAATATAGAATTTTCTATTCTAATTTAAACAATACCACCAGCCACCACTATCACCACTACTACTGCTGCCATCATCATCACCACTCAACCACACTCACTACCACCATTACCACCACAACCACTTCCATCACTATCATCATCTTCTTCCCCACCTGAACCACCACCACCACCACCATCATCACCTCCATATCAACCACCATCTCTATCACTACCACCACTGCCACCACCATCTTCTCCTCAGCCACCACTGTCATCACCACCTGTGCCACCACCAACCGCTTCCAGTACCCAACCAACACTACCATCATCACCATCATCAATAATACCATCAGCAACAGCGACACTAACAGAGAAGCCAACAAGGGGTCCTGTATATGGTCACTCAGCCTGCTGGAAATAGCAGCCAAACCCTCTGCTCCCTCCCTCCCTCCATCTGCACCCTACTATTTTTAAGAAGGGAAATAACATAGTGTGGCCATGGAAAACAAAATTCAGGATGGTCATGGTTAGAACACTTTAAGATCTTAAGCTTCCTGAATCAGCAACAACTGCAACTACACCATACTCTTCTAGATGGTTCATTTGATCTGCTGAAAACAGCAGCTAAAATTCCTTCAAATCAAACTGCACACATGCAACTTTCTTGAAAAAAAAAAGAAAGGAAGGACATATTTAAGAAGATGCAGTTGTAGACACGCGATGTATGAAAAATAAGACATGGGTGTCGTGGTTGGAATTTCTTTCATGGAAAAGTCAGGTCAATCTGGCCGTAAACAGCAGCACGAATAAGTTACAAACACTACTGCCTATACTACCACCAACAGCATCAGTCACTAGTACTGTTGTACTAACAGCACTGACACCACCAGAATCATCATCATCAACTACTATTATTTACTCCTACTGTTATTGCTGCTGCTGCTGCTACTACTACTACTACTACTACTACTACTACTACTTTTACTACTACTACTACTACTGTAGCTTCTATTACTACTACTACTACTGTAGCTTCTACTATTACTACTTCCTTTACTACTGCTACTACTATTACTACTGTTGCTTGTACTACTACTACTACTACTACAGCTACTGTAGCTTCTACTGCTGCTACTACTACTTCTTTTACTACTGCTACTACTATTACTGTTGTTGCTTCTATTACTACTACTACTACTACTGCTACACTACTACTACTTGCTTTTACCACTACAACTACTACTATAACTACTACCTATTTACTTGCCTACCTACCTTGAATACCTGTACTACTACTACTACTACCATAGCTAACACCTTATAAACTACCTCATCATATCTTCACCACCTCCACACACACACACATACACTACCACCATCACCTCCCACGCAAACAACTTTACCGCTACCATCATCCCTACGAACAAACAACCTCACCTCTACTGCCAACACCACAAATTTCCAACTTCACCAACACTACCAACATTACTACCACCAACACTACCATCACCACCACCACTACCACTAATAACAACACTACAAACCTCTGCACCATCACATATATCACACTACTAACTTTACTGCCACCAACACCACCATCACCAACTTTGCCCTCACTATTTGGAGCACCACCACCTCCATCATCAACACCTGCACTGAAACCATTACCCCACCACCACCACCACCACAACATCATACACTCTCAACATCATCATCACCACCGCCACTACCACCACCAGGAACCAGCTAAGAAGCCTCAACATGGTCACTCAACTTGCTAGAAATAGCAGCAAGATATCCCTTCCCACCCCCACCACACCCCCAACTACACCTTACCATCCTAGAAAAAAAAGAAAAAGACATACCGAATTATGAAGTTTAGGGTACCCTGCACATAGGGTACCCTGAACATAAGGTACCCAGCATAGCTGGAAAGACTTTGATCATATACCAACTGGATCGGGCCTGATACAGCGCCAAAGAACAACTACCACCACTACCACCACATTCTCCACCTTCATCAACCTCATCACCACCACCACCACCACCACCACCGCTTTCTGAAAACTAGTTTCTTTCATTTAATAGACAATTGCAGTGAACCACGATTTCTATTAATGATGAAATTTGTGTCTCCACATTCAATTTGTTTTGTACTTAGATAATTATTATATTTTTTTTCTCTCCATAAATTCTGTTTTATTGATTCATGTATCTTTCAAGATATGATTTCCATTTCTAGATAAATTGAGAAAAAAAAATAAATAAATAATAAAAGATAACAGTAATAATAATAAGAATAATAATGTTAAATATAATGATGATAAAAATAATAAAAATAATAATTAGCCTAGCATTCGATTTTAATTTCTTAATTTACTTACCTATTCTAAGACATTTGTTATGCTATAAAAAACTAGTGTTGTGTCATGTTATATACACACACACGCACACACACACACATATGCATATGTGTTTATGCATATATAAATGTGTATGTGTGTTGGAAATATAGTTGCTGACACAGCTGTATTGTTAAGAAGTTTACTTGAGAATCATGTGATTTTTTTTAGTTCAACCTAATTGAATGGCACCTTGGGCGAGTGTTTTCTACTACAACCCTGGGTCAATTAATGTCTTGTGAGTAAATTTGATAGAAAGGAACTGTGTAGAAGCTCATCATATATATATATATATATATATATATATATATATATATATATATATCGTTACCAACATCGTTGTGATCGTTACCAATGTTGCTTCACTGGCACCAGTAAAAAGATTCGAGCGAGGTCATTGCCAGTACCGCCTGACTGGCCCTCGTGTAGGTGGCACATAAAAAGCACCCACTACACTCTCGGAGTGGTTGGCGTTAGGAAAGGCATCCAGCTGTAGAAACTCTGCCAGATCAAGACTGGAGCCTGGTGCAGCCATCTGGTTGCCAGCCCTCAGTCAAAACCGTCCAATCCATGCTAGCATGGAAAACGGACGTTAAATATGATGATGATGATAATGATGATGATGATATATATATATATATATATATATACATAATACAAAATGGGACAAGAATGCAAAACATCCGGACAGCCAGGCGACACAAAAAGGGGCAACAAAACATCCAGATAGACGATACAAAGAAAGCAAGGACGGGTCATTCGAAGCTCCCCCTCTTCAGTCAAGCACTAGACTATCTTTGCAATTTCGGCTGATTATTCTTGAGATTGCTCCAATCTGGCCAGCCCCAAGGAAAAACCAGGCCAAGAGCATCAGATTCCCTGGAAGAAAGCAGTGAATGCACACAAAAACAAGGACGGAATAAACAGATAATGTTACACAAATGTAAATACAATAAGAATAATAACAGGACATAGCAACAGGTGTCTTTTAACTAAGGACGTATTGAATTAAGCTGGCGAGTGTGGAAATGAAGCCTTAGCGGCGTACATATACTTTGTTCTCTTATATAATATATATCATATTACTTTAATTTATGCTATGCATTCACTGAACTATAGCCAAACCCATCGACCAGTTGTAACCCAGAAATATTTTCCCTCCACTGTCAGTATGGCCAATGTCCTACAGGCAACAACAATATACCAAGCAAAACTTAGTATATGTAACAAAGTATCTTATTTAAAACATGACACCTGATGAAATGCAGCCTGCAAAGGTGGATACAACACAACTAGATGTGCAATATCCCACACGTAAGGGATGGATACAGGATGTGTTGAAACAATCGTGTTGAATAAAAATTCTTGCTAATTCCATTTCCTTGTTTCCTAATTCATTACAAACTCAGTGAACACTGTGGAATTCCCGTCATAAATCCAGTGATAATTATACCATAACTGTAGGTAACATCAGGTAGCCTAAATGGTGTAAGTGCTTTGATCGGCACACTACTAGACATATACCCAAAGTTCAAATAATTACTTTTGTGAGTATGTGTGTATGCATACATGCATGTTTGTGTTCTCCCACTGCATTCACAACCAGTGTTGGTTTGTTTACATTCCTATAACTTAGTGTTTTGGCAAATCAGACTGACAGAATAAGTACTGGGGTCAATTTGTTCAGCTAACCTTACAAGGCAATGCTCCAGCCTGTGTGTGTGTGTGTGTGTGCGTGTGTTCATGTGTATTTTTTTCGTTCTTTCAGTCAGTGGACTATGTCTATCTAGGAATATCACTTTCCAAAGTTTTAGTTGATCATATTGACATCATTATTTGTTTTAGTCTTGTATTTATTTTATCAATCTATATTTATCAGATTGCTAAGTTGCAAAGTATGAGCAGATACAGAACAACACCAGCTTTCAGACTAGTATAACAAACACCAGCTAGGACAGACGTGTATATGGATGTAGATAAGAAATTAGACACAGTTGATGAAAACAAATAAAAGACAGAGTAAATGAGGAAATAACCCTCATCAGCTCTGCCTCTAATGATTTACATGGTTTCAATATATTAGACAGATCTGCTACCTGTGTAGCATGAACATACATGTTGCACTATCGCTTTGCTTTGTTTTATTTTAATTTTAAAAGACACAGGGTATTTTTTCTAAGCTTATTGCTAAATTTTAACCATATATTTGTTCATGTTCTTGTATTTTCTGTGTCCCAATCACTAAGATTTAACTTATATATTTTATCTTTTGTGACAACAGTTGTCACAAAAGATAAAATATATAAGTTAAATCTTAGTGATTGGGACACAGAAAATACAAGAACATGAACAAATATATGGTTAAAATTTAGCAATAAGCTTAGAAAAAATACCCTGAGTCTTTTAAAATTAAAATAAAACAAAGCAATAGTGCAACATGTACAATACTAAAAGGCAAAAGCAAATAAATGATTTGGTGTTCAGATATATGCCTTTGTGCAAGGAATGGTGAGAAAAAAACTGGTGTGTAAACCAAGCAAACTGAAATGAGAAAAAACGATAACAGACCAGAGCAGAAACAAGTGCCATAGAGAGAAAAGAAAGCAGGTAGAGTAGATAAAGAAAGGAAGGCAGTGGAGTTGAGAGAAGGGGGGAAGAAAGAAAAGCAAGAAAGAGAGAGAAAGGTCACAATAATCTAAAGAAAGTAGTTGTATGTTTTATGCACGCAAATAAGACTGCATGTGTCAGTATCTTAAATAAATGAAATTATGCACAAAAAATAAGAAAACATAAGAAACTGAACAAAGAAAAAAGACCTCTCTTTCACATATCTATATATATAAAAGTGAAGTTGTGTGAGTGTCTGTCTCCTATGATTTAGATTCCTAACTACTCCCACATTTTGCGGTTTAACCAAAACCGGGTATCTTATATTTGTGATTCATATCGAGCCCTTCTGGGTATTAGCGCGCGTCTACGATTTAAAAAAAAATTTACCATCATTTTTTTCCATTTTAATGCATTTTTTCGCTATTATATAAGGGAAGTAACTCTCTAAAAATGTCTACGATGAGTCAACGATTTAAAAAATAATTTACCATCATTTTTTCCCATTTTTAATGCATTTTTTGCTATAACTCTCTAAAAATGCTTATATAGTTATTTCCCTTACAAACCCGAGCAACGCCGGGCGATACTGCTAGTATATATATCTGTGTGTGTGATAAGTATGTGTATGTATATGTGTGTTATACACACATACACATCTCTCTTTTACATCATTTTGTCAACTGTCCCTTCATTATTCCCTATCTACCATATTTTGCTGCTGACTATCTGCCCCACTTTCTGTACTGCCAGTCATCACATCCTCTCCCTTGAGCCATTTCTTCTGATATCCATCCCTTATTCTTCTTACTGTTTCCCCACTCCAGCTACTCACCCCCAATCTTATCCGCTACATTCATTCTTACCCTGTTTCTACCCATCTTTCCATCTTTTCCCCAAGTCTTGTAACCTAAATGTTCCTGATATTCTGTCCCCGTGCTCCCTTCAATTTACCTTCCTGCACCATGAGAGTACACTCTAGCATCTTATCACCACCATTTTTTTGGCTCCACTTCATTGACTCTCATCAACCCATGTAGAATATCGAGCAGCCCTTAATCTCATCCATAATATCAAACCTGTTCGTGACCCTTCTATCATGCTTTAACTCTTCAGCGCCACCCATAAAAATCCACCTCCCTTTCTAATATTCTCAATTTCTGTAGGTTACAGGGTGACCTCACAGGGGCTGAAGTCACATATTGGTTGGCATTAGGAAGATCATCCAGTCATAGAAACTATGCTAAAACTGAGACACTGGAACAAAATGGAATCACCTCTTAGCCACTATTATTCCCAGGTCTATGTGGATTAATTAAGTATATTAGGGCTTGCCTAACAAAAACAAAAAAAAGGTAAAATTACCTTCATGAGTCACAATGACTCATAAGGGCTGGTTTCCTAGTTTCCTTTGTGTAGATATTCTCCACCTGGATAAGACATCAGTCCATCGCAGGGTTACTCAATTTTGCCAGCTGAATGGACTGGAGCAACATGAAATGAAGTGTTTTGCTCAAGAACATGTGTCACCTGGTCCAGGAATCGAAACCACAATCTTACTATCATGAGTTTAGCACCCTAACCACTCAGCCATGCACCTCCACTATTGCCTACCTATGCACTTGCAGACTGGATATGGCAGACTATGCAGAAGAAACCTCCAAGGTTCAATAGAGTGAAAGGCAGCCACAGCGAGGCATTGTGGAGTACAGAAAGCATGATGTGGTGAGTAAGGCATCTTGGTCATCCACTGCGTTTGTCACTGACCGCGGTCATCTTGACCTAGTCTTACCACTGGATTGAAGATAGTCACAAGTGGGAGAGTGTGATTGACACAACTCTTCTTCATTTGAAACAAAGTCAATGTGCCAGTCATCAGACATTTTTAGGGATGCTGTGAGATGGTCCTCGTCACTCTGACAGACAAACGTGGGATCTTGTCAGCCCATCCACCCCTTGCCAGCATGGAAAGTGGATATAAAATGATGTTGATGACGCTGATGATGATGATGATGATGAGGATATTCACACACACATGTCTACATGTCCATAAGCATCAGTTAATACTTTTGATGTCAGTCACTATTTTACAACTAATTTTACTTTGCTCGTAAGTTGACACTACACATGGAAAAGATTTTTTACGTATTTTCTTATCAAATTTCGGTAGGCCTTCTGTATTTATTGCCCAAGTTACATTGTTCTGCATCGTATTTCGTATGCTGGCCTTGGATAGGCCGCATTTTTTTTTTATTACTGTGTGGGTATAAAATATATGCTGTGCTGACAAATGTATATACACTCACACATATCTGCATTTAGAAGTGTAATATATATTTATGTATATCGTGTGTGTGTGTGGATATATATGTGAATATATTCATATAGACATGTATATACACACACACACACACACACACATACATAAGATAAAAAACATAAGTCATGCAAAATAAACTAGTAGTTTAATAAACTAGTAGTCGCCAGGTGGTGCTATTAAGTTAGACATGGCCTGGGCCAATACTGGCCAAAACCTTTCTAAGTTATTCTAAGTTATATTATCTTTACTTTCTTGGCTGATCAAGTGTTATTCTATTACCACGTGTGTGTGTGTGTGTGTGTGTGTGTGTGTGTGTACATGCAGACACACACATGCAAATATAAAGAGATAAAGATTTGATTTTGTCTTGAAACAGCATGGTTTCCCAACAAATGATCTTCGAAATTCATACGCAGTTCCAAAGTTTATTCCCACTGCCTGCCCCTGGGGTAAAGCTCTCAGAAATGAAGATTGTGTGAAAAACCGAAACTTTATAGTTTCTGATGTCAAACTCTTGATCTTTCTTTTTCCTTCCGTTTCTCTTTAGTCTTTCTCATTCTTTCTTTATTCGGCTTCCCCTTTCTCTCTCTCTCTCCCTCACTCATGCATACAAACACACACACAAGCTTTCTCACTTGTTTTTCTTAGATGACAGTGTACATGCAGTTTATTTTGGAACTCTGTAATTAAAATTGAAATTCCTCATTTTAAAAACCATGTTTCCAAGTTATTAAAATTCTTCACTTAAGAGTCATATCTTCAAAAATTAGTACATGGTTTCAAATACTGTTGAAGGCTGAAAATATTTCATTCTTTAAATTGTGTATATGTATAAAGTATTTAGGTTCTATGATCTATAAATTGAACTGCTAATTTTTAAGTCTTGTTTGTTTGTGTGTGTGTGTATGTATACACCACACACACACATATATATATATATATATATATTTATAAATACAAAATGGGACAAGAACACAAAACATCCGGACACAAAAATGGGACAACAAAACATCCAGATAGACGATACAAAGAAAACAAGGGCGGGTCATTCGGGGTTTTCTTTCCTCAGTCGAGTACCAGATTATCTTTGCAATTTCGGCTAGACATATATATATGGTTGTGCATTCAGTTCCACTCTGCATGGCACCTTGGGCAAGCATCTACTTATAGCCTCGGGCCAACCAAAGTCTTGTGAGTGGATTTGGTTGACAGAAACTGAAAGAACTCCGTCATATACGTATATATATGTATGTATATATCTATGTCTTTGTGTCTGTATTTATCTCCTACCATTGCTTGACACCAGTGTTGGTTTGTTTACATTCCAATAACTTAGCAGTGCAGTAAAAGGGATCGATAGAATAAGTGCTAGGCTTTAAAAAAATATG
>NW_021832786.1:20000-25000 GCF_006345805.1 Octopus sinensis
CAGTACACTTTGTGGAGTGGTTGGCATCAGGAAAGGCATCCAAACAATATTGACTGGAGCCAGGTGCAGATTGGAGAGTGGTTGTGAAATGATGGTGATGGTGATAACCACTAGCACCACCCTGTTTTATATCAATCTCTTCTAGCCCCCACCTATACCAATATCTTAACCTTTTAGCATTCAGATTCTTCTATCAAATGTATTTTACTTACATTATTTACATTTGACGGATATTTGTCCTCATCTTGTTTGTTGTTGTGGTTAAGAGCACATGCTGCTAACTCCAAGATTCTGAGTTCGATTCCAGGCAGTGACCTGAATAATAATAATAATAATAATAATAATAATAATAATAATAATATCGAAAAATACCTTAGGAATGAGAACCCAGTTTCGAAATTTCTCCAAGACACCTGATGAAGGCTGGAGGGTGTATCAGCTGAAATATTGTGTTAACAACAAACGGCAAGATGAGGACAAATATCCGTCAACTGTAAATAATGTGCATAATTCCTCATCTCTTAAATATAGAACTTGTATTTTACTTACTCTCATTGTTTTGAATTAATCCTGTATTATTTCATGACTTCAGGATCTCCATGATGCCATCAGCCATCGTCATCAATGTTTAACATCCATTTTCCATGCTGGCATGGTTTGGACAGCTTGACAGGACCTGGCATGGCCAGGGGCTGCATCCGGTTCCATTATCTGTTTTGACTTCGTTTTTGTGGCTGGCTGCCCTTCCTAGTGCCAACCACTTTACTGAGTGTAGTGGGTGCTTTTTACATGTCACCATCACCAGCATCATCATCATCATTTAACGTCCGCTTTCCATGCTAGCATGGGTTGGATGATTTGACTGAGGTCTGGCGAACCAGACTCCAATCTGATCTGGCAGAGTTTCTACAGCTGGATGCCCTTCCTAATGCCAACCACTCTGAGAGTGTAGTGGGTGCTTTTACGTGCCACCGACATGAGGGCCAGTTTGGTGGTACTGGCAACGGCCACGCCCAAATGGTGCTTGTTACGTGCCACCTGCACAGGAGCCAGTCCAGCGGCACTGGCAACGACCTCGCTCGAATATTTCACATGCTACCAGCACAAGTGCTGGTAAGGTGAAGCATGTGATTGTATATTTTTAGAATGGCATTGTAGGGTAGGTGTGATGGGCTGGATCTGGTCAGTTCTAATATAAACAGGAAGAATATTTTGGCTGGATATGGCCAGTTTAAATGCTAAGGGTTAAAGCCATCATATTCACCACCACCACCACACTCTGGCGCTCCCTTATACACTACATAAACTCACAACCCCTACATATGCATACATGCTTACACCATAAATGCTTTCTTTCTCTCTTTCTCATTTACAGATATACATACACACACTTAACCATACACACACACATGGTCCTTGCTCACGTACACACTCTCTCAGACATACTCATACACACTCACTTAAACACATGTATACACACTCTCTCACATACTCATCCACATGCACACACATGTGCGCGCGCACACACACACTGATTTCTATACACACACATACACATTCATGCACTTTCTCACACACACACACACCAGCGTACACACACATTAGCTTACACATGCACACACACTTATACATACACATTAACATGTATACACACACGTTAACACAATTTATACATATGCATTAACATATATATATATATATATATATATATACACACACACACACACACACACAGACAAACATGTATACACATTAACATATATACACACACATGCACTTTTCCTCCCACACATACTCTCACACACTAACTCACACATACACATACACACACTATCCCTGCTCACACAGGCACACACATACACTCTCCCCCTTTCTCCTCCCCCACACATACTTTTCAACATCTTACACATCCCCACCCCCGTCTATCCATGTCCCCGTCTCTTGTTACCAGTCACTAATATAATTATAATGTCACAGAACTTTTATGTCTTGGTGTTTTGAGTAGAGGTGGGGGTAGTGGTAGTGGTGGTGGTGGTGGTTGCAATAACGGTGGTGATGGTGGTAGTAGTGGTCGTGGTGGTGGTCCCAATAGTAGTTGTAGTGATGGTATTAGGTGGTGGTCGTGGTGGTGGTTGTAAGGCGGCAAGCTGGCAGAAACGTTAGCACGCTGGGCGAAATGCATAGCCGTATCTCGTCTGCCGTTACGTTCCGAGTTCAAATTCCGCAGAGGTCGACTTTGCCTTTCATCCTTTCGGGGTCGATTAAATAAGTACCAGTTAAGGGGTCGATATAATCGACTTAATCTGTTTGTCTGTCCTTGTTTGTACTCTCTGTGTTCAGCCCCTTGTGGGTAGTAAAGAAATAGGTGGTTGTAATGATGACAGTGGTAGTGGTATTATTGGTTGTGGTGGTGGTCATAGGGGACATGCGGTAGTAAAGATTTTGGTAGTCATGGTGGTATTGATGATGATGATAATGGTGATGGCGTTAGTGTTTACAGTGGTGGGATCTTTTTAACCTCAGTCACAAATTTTTTAATTAATTTTTTTAACTAAGCATAGACGTAGGAGTGGGTGTGTGGTAAGTAGCTTGCTTACGAACCACATGATTCCAGGTTCAGTCCCACTGCATGGCACCTTGAGCAAGTGTCTTCTACTATAGCCTCAGGCCGACCAAACCCTTGTGAGTGGATTTGGTAGATGGAAACAAAAGAGACCAATAGAATAAGTACTAGGCTTACAAAGAATAAGTCTTGGTGTCGATTTGCTCGACTAAAAGTGGTGCTCCAGCATGGCCACAGTCACATGACTGAAACAAGTAAAAGAGTAAACAGTTTGAAACTTGACTGAAATTGAAAAGATCCCTAGCGGTGTTGTTTAATTCTGATTGACGACATTCCATCCATGACCAGCTCGTCTACTCCTTACGTGCAGAAAAACCCACGACCACATCATTGAACTTGACCCCTTTTCTTTTTCCTTCGAGACATGGGATCTAGTTGAAGGAGACTTGGCTGTTGTTTCTAGCAGCTCAAGCAACCAAGCAAAGCTCCCTTATTGACTTGTGGTGAAGGTGGTAGTGATGATAATAGTTATGATATTAGTAGTAATAGTATTGGTGGTGGTGGTGGTGGAAGTATTGGTGATGATGTCTATGGTAATGATGATGATGCTGGTGACAACAATATTTGTGGTGGTTCTGATGGATGGTAGTGGTGAGGTTGGCAGTAGATGACAGTTGTGGTATTGGTGGCGATGTTGCTAGTAGTATTATATTATATGTTCACGTTAGCTTTGGCATCGTATTACTTAGGGAGGGGCGATTCAGTCTGGGACAAGTTGAGCTGCAGGGGTGCGCTTCCAGTGACACTCCTAAGCCCTACCCAGCCACTTGTTAACTGTTTTGGGTGCGTGGGACACAGTTTCGTTGGACACTTAACCATAGGGGTGTGCTACCCAACATTGCACACCTTAATTTATGGTGTTGCTTAGCCCCTGGTCAGGTCTAATCCTGCAAACCTACGATCAAAGTATACTAGCTGTGATCTTCCTATCATTTTGTTTTCAGATTATAGTTACCCCTGAACTATATATTATCTTACATAGCCTTCCTTTTTTATGGGTGTTGGATAGAATTTGAGGAAGATTTATCCATTTGGGTACTTCGTTATGTTACTAAGCTGTAAGAAACCTTTTCCCACTTTTACACAAATACAGAATTTAGGTCGTTGCTTAATAATTGGATAAAGCAAACTTACTTCAAGGAGACTCGTTGTGGTCTACATCAGCAAGACTTGAAAAAAGTGACAGAATAAGTACAATAAATTGTTGTGGGGAGCAGATGTCTGCTCTCCACTTCTTGTCTTGAGACAGCATTTACCTTGGGTGGGTTGAGCTGGCTTCATTTATCCTCAATGCTGCATCTCTCACAAGCACTGACCAGACCTGGCGATTTGAGGCTAATGACCACGTGATCTCCAACCACTTCTTATTCCAGTGGTGAATGCCGTAGACATGGGGGCCTAAGTTGGGTTCCAGATCAGCCTTGACTGTCATCAGCCAGGTTTTTCGTTGTCCACCACATTGCTTTCGCCAACCCTGAAGGGGAGCTGGGGCAATTGCTTCGTAGATGAATTCTCCCCACAGCAACCTACAGTATGCTTTCTGATTGGAGGTGAGTGGCTTTAGAGTGTTAGACTCGTGATTATAAGATTATGGTTTCGATTCCTGAACCAGGTGACACGTGTTCTTGACCAAAACGCTTCATTTTATGTTGCTCCAGTCCACTCAACTGGCAAAAATGAGTAATCCTGTGACAAACTGATGCCCTGACCAGCTGGGGGATTTATGTGCCATGAAACTGGGAAACTAACCCTTATGTCTTGTGAAGGTACTTTTTCTATCCAACATATCAGGAGTATCTGTCCAAAATGTTGGTCACTTCACTTCCCATAACAATTTTTCTGTACATTTTCTGTTGCCATATTAGAATCTAATTGATGTCATTTATGGCACCAATGATCTTAAGAATGACTCTTATAACCTTTTCTAAAAATTCATTAGGCATCAATTGAGCCAACATAGGAGTCCTTACATGATTGTTCAAACTGCTAGAAATAACAGCTGTATCATTCTCACATCATGCCGTTCTATTTTATGAAAAAGAACGATATATTGAATATTTCCATAATCTTTGATATCCAAAAAGATAGAATGGCTAAGAGCACAGTTCAGATGTCCTTTGTTGGATCAGCAAACCTTAGATCAAATCTTTACTGGATCATCTTTGACCCAAGGCTAAATGATAAATCAGATATCAAGTCCCTACTTAAGAAATAAAAATTATTAGCCTGGCTTCTATTCACTGTTCAAAACCACTTCACTTATATCATTGCTAATGCTCTCTTCCATGATAAAGGCATGAATTTCAAAAATCTCCTTTACTTCCATTCTCTGTGAATTAGAGGTTATGTAATCGCTGTGAGAAATCAATATTATCAT
>NW_021832786.1:30000-32672 GCF_006345805.1 Octopus sinensis
CAGATCCGGAAGAAATGCTGGTAAGCATTTTGTTTGACATGTCCAGGATTCTACCAGCTCCCTATTTTGTCCTATATTAGGGGTCAATATAACTAATCACTTCTAACCCAAATTTCGGGTCCCTGTCCTTTTCATTGAAATCGGTGTCCCTTTATGTTCTCTAGTCAACTATCCCTTTTGTTGTAGTTGTTTTTATTGTGGTTGTTTAACCCCAGGTCATATCAGTTGAGCAGGACTATGATCAAAAGGCATTAAAACCATGACCCTCTTGTCTTTCTATTTATACCAATAGTTCTCAACCTTATTTTACCTATGGACTCCTTTGACTCCTATATTACTAAGGGCAGAGCGACCTTCATACCCATACAATGTCTCTTTTACTCTTTTTCTTGTTTCAGTCATTTGACTGCAGCTATGCTGGAGCACCGCCTTTAGTCGAGCAAATCAACCCCAGGACTTATTCTTTGTAAGCCTAGTACTTATTCTATCAGTCTCTTTTGCTGAACCGCTAAGTTACAGGAACGTAAACACACCACCATCAGTTGTCAAGCGATGTTGGGGGGACAAACACAGACACACAAACATATACGCACACATACATATATACGACGGGCTTCTTTCAGTTTCCGTCTACCAAATCCACTCACAAGGCTTTGGTCAGCCCGAGGCTATAGTAGAAGACACTTGCCCAAGGTGCCACGTAGTGGGACTGAACCCGGAACCATGTGGCTGGCAAGCAAGCTACTTACCACACAGCCATTCCTGCACCTATAAACTCATCTAAAAACTCCCATTATATTTTTATAATTAAATATTATTAGGAATCGTATAATAATTATTAAAATATTTTGTGTATTGTAGGGATAAATCCAGTTTATTGTAGATAAATTTTAACAACAAAATCTTATATGGGCTCCCAAAAGCCATATAGCCCCTGGTTGTGAACCACTGATTTAGGCAATGTTATCTAGGGACTCCAGTGTATTGTATCTTTCACCTTTTTAAAACTGGTTGATAAAATAAGTATCGGTCATGTATTGGGGGATAATGTAATAAGATTTATCCTTCATCCATGATTTGTGGTCTTGTGTCTGAAACACTTGAACACCAAACTAAAAAACATGCAAAATTTTGCTGCATGTAGCTATGTTCTGGGTTCAAATCATGTCAAAGTTGACCTCACTTTTTTTTCTTTTCACTTCAAGGGTTGAATAAATAATTAAGTACAAAGCGTGAACTAAAAAGGGCCTGGAGATTCAGTCCGTTTTTTGTACAAAAATGTTATATCCTTTCTTGACTTAATCTCAAAGCTGTTTACCAGCATCTAGCTTTAAGGTGACTGTTCTGATGCAAATACGTAGGTCACATTGATTATTTGGGGTTCATTTTATCAATTAACTCCTCAAAACAGCTTGCTTTGTACCTAAATTAGAAACCATTGCTACTGTAAAGTGGTTGGCATTAGGAAGGACATCCAACCATAAAAACCATGCCAAAGCAGAGAGTGGAGCTTGGCACAGTCCTCTGGCTTACCAGCTCCTCTCAAACCATCCAGCCCACACCAGCATGGAAAACAGACATTAAATGATGATGATGATATTTATATTTGATCATTCTATTGAGGAGATTGATCTAATAGTTTACTTTCTATCACAAATAATACAATGTATTTCTTGGAAGTCTTACTTATAAATAGTAAAAATTTATAAATGCTTTAGATTCCAATGAATGCTCTAACTATATTCATAGAATCATTTACAGCTGACCTTTTCACAGCAATCCGCAGGTGTTCCATGAGCTTTTTGAAGTGAATCAGAAAATGCCAGGGTATTTAGAAAATTTGTGTGGTCTTCTATTTTTTTTCACTGCTGCATCAGTACATGTATATCTCTTTGCAGCTAAGTGCAGTATATGCACTCGTCTCTGTTTTAAACTGAGTTAGTATTCTTTATAGGTGTAGGTCCATGTGACTAGTATGGTGCTAAACTAACCAATGCCTTGTGAATGAATTTGAATGACAGAAACTGTATGGAAGCCTATCATATATATATATAGATATGTTTATTTTTTTATGTATATGTTCATATATATGTAGAGTTGCAATGGCCCAGTGGTTAGGGCAGTGGACTTGCGGTTGTAGAGTCGCAGTTTCAATCCCCAGACCGGGTGTTATGAGTGTTTATTGAGTGAAAATACCTAAAGTTCCACGAGGCTCTGGCAGGGGGTGGTGGCGAACCCTGCTGTACTCCTTCACCACATCTTTCTCTCAGTCTTTCTTCCTGTTTCTGTTGTACCTGTATTTCAAAGGGCCAGCCTTGTCACACTATGTCACACTGAATATCCCCGAGAACTACGTTAAGGGTACACGTGTCTGTGGAATGCTCAGCCACTTGCATTTTAATTTCATGAGCAGGCTGTTCCATGGATTGGCTCAACTGGAACCCTTATCATTGTAACTGCCTGAGTGCCACAATGTATATATATATATGTCTATGAATTGTATGTATGTGTATATATGTAATGTATTTATATATATATATATGTATGTATATGTATCAACAATTGAGGGTAAATTATTTTACTAAGCCCTAATTATATAATGTATGTATATATAAGTATATACTCATGTATATATGTGTATGTGTGCCATTGTCTGCATTTATTGCTTCACT
>NW_021832787.1:7500-27500 GCF_006345805.1 Octopus sinensis
ACGTCGATACTCACGCAGCTCAGAAATAGTAACAAAGTTCTGTTTTAAACTCTACATTATTTTATCAAGAAAAGGAAGGTATATCAAGCGATATAAGCGTAGATGCATAGCATGTGGCCAACAAAAATATGGTGTTTACGGTTTTGACGTATCTGATTGCAAAACTATTCAGTTGAGGCTTACGCTAACTAAACGGTAAAACCCGTTCATTGTAAAATCCTGTTACTCTTGGAAGCTTTTAATATATTCACTTTAGATACTCCATGGTTATTGCGAAAATTGTCTGATGGCTGGTAGCTTAAAGACAAACAAGAAATAGACAACTTTTGTTGAAATTATAGATATAGCCACAAGAGTGGCTTTGTGGTAAGTAGCTCGTTTACCAATCACATGGTTCCGGGTTCAGTCCCACTGCGTAGCACCTTGGACAACTGTCTTCAACTATAGCCTCGGGCCAACCAAAGCCTCGTGAGTGGATGTAGAAGACGGAAACTGAACGAAGTCCGTCGTATATATGTATATATATAATATATATATATATAATATATATATATATATATATATACATGTATGTATGTATGTATGTTTTTTGTATGTTTGTGTGTCGGTTTTTCTCCCCCAACATCACTTGACAATCGATGCTGGAGTGTTTACGTCCCCGTAACTCAGCAGTTCGGCAAAAAGAGACCGATAGAATAAGTACTAGACTAACAAAGAATAAGTCCTGGGGTCTATTTCTTCGACTAGAGGTGGTGCTCCAGCATGGCCAGAGTCAAATGACTGAAACAAGTAAAAGAGTAAAAGAGTAAAGAGAGTACAACAATATTATACATGAACAGATATAAAAGCGTCAGTTTAACAGACGACAATTAATCGCACTAAAGCGGGATTGCTAAATATTTGACGACATAAACGAAAATAATAATCTTTATATATAAAAGTCAAGTTGTATGTCTGTCTCGTTCGATTTAGATTCCTAACTACTCCCACATTTTGCGGCGCAATTTAACCAAAAGCGGGTATCTTATAGTCGTAATTCATATCGAGCTCTTCTGGGTATTAGCGCGCGTCTACGATGAGTCTACGATTTAAATACAAATTTACCATCATTTTTTTCCATTTTAATGCATTTTTTCGCTATTATATAAGGGAATTAACTCTCTAAAAATATCTACAATGAGTCAACGATTTAATAAAAAATTTAACATCATTTCTTTTCCATTTTTAATGCAATTTTTTGCTATTTTTCGGCTATAACTCTCTAAAAATGCTTATATATTTATTTCCCTTGCAAGCCGAGCAACGCCGGGTGATACTGCTAGTACATTATAATAATAAAACATTACAACTTTCGTCGTCTCAATCTTCCTTATCCAATATCTCTACCGATGACATCACTACCACTTTAGCAAGCCATCGCGCTTCTCAGTATGTCACATATGTATGTGTGTATGTCTGCGAGATTATTTGTCTCTCCATTCATCACTTTCACGTTTCCTGCAGTAAACACTCTTCTCTCTTTTCTTTCTCTTTCTCTCTTTCCCTAACTTTGCCTCTTCCTGGAAGTATTTAACTACTTAACTTAATAGCATCCCCTCTCCTGCCTCATACCACCGCCGATTCCACTCGACAAAACAATCTTCTCTGTCTCGCATTTATACCCCTCTCTCTTCCTTAACTTTTCACTTAAATTAACCCTTTCACGGAGTAACATACGTACACCAGCATATTAACCCCATAACTTTCCCGTTAAGGCCGCGAGCTGGCAGAATCGTTAGCGCGCCGGGCGAAATGCTTTGTGGTATTTCGTCCGCCGCTGCGTTCTGAGTTCAAATTCCGCCGAGGTCGACTTTCCCTTTCATCCTGCCGGGGTCGATAAATTAAGTACCCTTTTCGCACTGGGGTCGATGTAATCGGCTTAATCCGATTGTCTGTCCTTGTTTGTCCCCTCTGTGTTTAGCTCCTTGTGGGTAGTAAAGAAATAGGTATTTTGTCTGCTGCTACGTTCTGAGTTCAAATTCCGCCGAGGTCGACTTGGCCTTTCATCCTTTCGGGGTCGATAAATTAAGTACCAGTTACGTACGTGGGTCGATGTAATCGACTTAATCTGTTTGTCTGTCCTTGTTTGTCCACTCTATGTTTAGCCCCCTGTGGGCAATAAAGAAATAAGAAACGATACTCTGCCAGAAAAAGTGCTTAGTGACAATTCTTTCGATTTTACGTTCTGAGTCTAAAAACCGCCCGCATCAACTTTGTTTTTCATACCTTCGGGGTCGATAAAGTAATTACTAGTTGAGCAGTGGGGGGGGGCAATGTAATCCCCTCATCCCTCCACTAAAATTGCTATCCTTGTATCGAAATTTGAAACAAATATGCTTCCGTTTCTTTCGTTAATTCTTCTTACATGTTCCCCCCCCCAAAGTCTTCTAATCCGTTTCCTTTTCTTTCTTTCCAGTTCATCTTCCCGCCTTTGCTCTACCTCATCGTCATAAGTGTCATCATCACTGTTGTTTTTATCGTCGTTGTCGTCGTCGTCGTCGTCGTGGTTCTCAACGTCATCGTGCATCTCATTATCATCATCATCAGCTGCAGCAGCAGCAACAGTAACAACAGTAGCAGTAGCAGCAGCAGCAGCGGCAGTAGCTGTAGCAACAGTGAGAGCATCGCCATCATCATCATCATCATCATCATCATCATCATCATCGTTATCATCATTATCATCATCATCATCATCATCATCATCATCATCCTCATCATCATATTCACTATCATCATCCTCATCATCAATCATAATCATCCTCATCATCATCATCATCATTATCATCATCATCATGTTCACCATCATCTTCATCATCGATCATCATCATCATCATCAATCATCATCACCATCATCATCAATCATCATCATCATCATCATCATCATCATAATCATCATCATCATCATCACCATCATCGTCGTCGCCGTCGTCAACGTCGTCATCGGCATTCCTTTCTCCAACATCTTCTCTGCGAGTTTCACTTACTCTCTCAAAATATCTACAATCTTTGCCAACCCTCAACCTTTTTTCTCACTTTCTATCTCGCCATCACTGTCTATCACTTATGCATTCTATACAATATCTTTACTCTGTCTGTCTCTCTGCCTCTGTCTCTCTCTCTCTCTCTCTCTTCTCTCTCTCTCTCTCTCTCTGACTCTCTGGATCGCATCTCTTCTACTTAGTCTCATGTCTCATTTCTGTCCCTCTGCAATTCTGACATAACTCTCTCTTTATCCCACTCTCCCACAACCGCTCTCTAATTGTCACATTCTTTCACGTATCTATTATTTACAATGCCTTCTTCTTCCCCTACTCACTTTATCTATCACTCAGTCTCAGCCTTTTCCTCTCTGTTTCTTTCCCTCTCTTTTATAATTTCCCCATTTTCACACTTTTAATATTTCATGCCAAGCTCATTCACCCAAAGCTATAATTCTCAAAAGGATTTTCCGATGGTTCTTATTCCAACTCAAGTTTTTTTTCTTTTTTATATTCTTCCTATCAAAATATCACACTTATTTCTCTCTCTCTTTGCCGCTCTCTTTCTATCGCGCTTTCCACCAATGCTTTCCTCGCTCTTTTATCTCACCCTCCAAAAATTACTCTCTTCCCCAAAGCTGTTTCTTCAGCACAGCAAGCATTAACATCATGTGATGGCACCACAGTCACAACGGTTATTCACCAATAAAGATGCTCGCAAAAAAATGTTGCCATACTTGTTGTTGTTGATTTTGTTGTTGTTGTTGTTATTATTATTACCATTCTTCTTCTTCTTTTTCTTCTTCTTCTTCTTCTTCTTCTTCTTCTTCTTATTATTATTATTATTATTATTATTATTACCATAATCTTCATTATTATTATTATTATTATTATAATTATTATTATTATTATTATTATTATTATTGTCATCATCATCATCATCATCATTGTTATTATTATGGCGGCGAGCAGGCAGAATCGTTAACATGTCGGGCAAAATGCTTACCAGTATTTCGTTTGCCTCTACGTTCTGAGTTCAAATTCCTCCGAGGTTGACTTTTCCTTTCAACCTTATCGGGTTCCATACACTTGGTACCAGTTAGATACTTGGGTCGATGTAATCGACGTACCCTTCACCCAAATTTCAGGACTTGTGCCTATAGTAGTAAGGATTATTATTAATATTCCTATAATGTTAGTGTTAACTAATCGCAAAGTAAATACCTCCACAAACGATATCCAAACTACAGTGGAGAAGGCTAGCCACTGGATTTGGTTAAAAAGAGACGATGAGCGATGGCTAGAAGAATATTGAGCTTTATTTGATAATCGGCTGATCTAGCAAGTGGGGCCTCATTACAGTGATTGGGACCGGTGTGCAAGTATGCCGTCGAGAGGTAGGACGCGAAACGGCGCGCCATCTCTCCTGGTTACCCCATACACTTGCTGGCTTCCGGTATGCGGAGCTTTCGACTGGTAGCACTTCCATGAGTAAGTTATTTGCAAAACATATTATTATTATTGTAATTATTATTATTATTATTTTTATTATTATCATTATTATTATTATTATTATTATTATTATTATTATTATTATTATTATTATTATTATTATTACTATTATTATTATTATGGCTGTGGATAAATGACACTTTCAATCATAGCCAACAAAATAAGCTGTGAGTTTTCATCACATAATAATAATAATAATAATAATAATAATAATAATAATAATAATAATAATAATAATAATAATAACAACAATTCCTATCATAATAGGTGCATTAGGCATGATAAAAAAATATTCAGACAAATACATAACAAAAACACCAGGTCTTACAAACTCATATAACATACAGAAAATTGCACTACTAGGCACTGCACACATCCTACGAAGAACACTTTCCATACAATAACCATCGGAGCATCACAACAAATCACAGCACATACCCAAGGCACACAGAGCTGCGCTCGGTAGTGAAGTGAAAGCACGTTATAAAAATAAAACTACTGAATGATAATAATAATGATAATAATAATAATAATAATAATAATAATAATGATAATAATAATAATGATGATGATAATAATAATAATAATAATAATATAATAATAATAATAATAATATAATAATAATAATAATAATAATAGATCGATAGAATAAGTATTAGGTTTAAAAATAGGTCCTGGAGACGCATTATTCGACTAAAACTCGTGAAGTCGGTACCCCAGCCTGGCCGTTTTCACATTACTGAAACATATGAAAGAAGATTCAAGTGTTTATATGATTGGTTGTAGCATAATATTGACATGTGTTTTACTGTGATGTATTTTTTTTTATTGTAGAGGCGCAATAGCCCTGTGGTTAGGGCAGCGCACTCTAGATCTTACGATCGTGGTTTCAATTCCCACGCTGGGCGTTGTGAGTGTTTATTGAGCGCAAACACCTAAAGCTCCACGAGGCTCCAGCAGAGGGTGGTGACAAAACACTGCTGTACTCTTTCACCAGAACATCCTCTCACACTTTCCTCCTGTTTCTGTTGTACCTGAATTTCAAAAAGGGCCAGCCTTGTTACACTGTCTCACGCTGAATCTCCTCGTAACCCACGCTAAGTGTACACACATCTGTGGAGTGCTCAGCCACTTGCACGTTAATATCACGAGTAGTTGTTTCGTTGATCGGATCAACTTGAAACCTCGTCGTCGTAACCGACGGAGTGCTACAATGTTTTTACTATGATGGACATTTGCTTAATATTTCTGGCAGTCTGGCTTATTATGCTGGCTATTTTTTTATTGACTTCTATTGTAAATCTGACCATGATACACACCGCTCCATGTTAATGATAGAACACTTACAAAACTTATTAAAAAAAATTAAACAACGTAGGAATCACTTCATACTTAGAACACTTTTTTTTTACTTGTTTCAATTATTTGACTGCGGTCATGCTGGAGCACCGCTTCTAGTCGATCAAATTGACCCCAGGAGTTATTCTTTGTAAGCCCAGTACTGAATCTATCAATCTCTTCTGCCGAACCGCTAAGTTACGGGGACGTAAACACACCAGCATCGGTTGCCAAGCGATGTTGGGGGAACAAACACAGACACACAAACATATACACGAACACATATATATATATATATACATATATACGATGGGCTTTTTTCAGTTTCCATCTACCAAATCCATTCACACGGCTTTGGTCGGCCCGAGGCAATAGTAGACAACACCTGCTCAAGGTGCCATGCAGTGGGAATGAACCCGGAAACATGTGGTTGGTAAGCAAGCTACTTACCACACAGCCAATTTTAAATCGTCCATACTTGTAACACTAAAACACCACATACAACACTAAAATCTTTATATATAAAAGTAAGGTTGTGTATCTGTCTACTCCGATTTAGATTCCTAACTACTCCCACATTTTGCGGTGCAGTGAAACCAAAACCGGGTATCTTATAGTCGTGATTCATATCGAGCCCTTCTGGGTATTAGCGCGCGTCTACGATGAGTCTACGATTTTAAAAATAATTTACCATCATTTTTTCCATTTTAAATGCATTTTTTTAAATATAAGGGAAGTAACTCTCTAAAAATGTCAACGATTTAAAAAAAATTACCATAATTTTTTTCCATTTTTAATGCATTTTTTGCTATTTTTTGGCTATAACTCTCTAAAAATGCTTATATAGTTATTTCCTTTACAAACCCGAGCAACGCCGGGCGATACTGCTAGTTTGAAATAAAACGAAACATCATTATTTCAACTCTACTGTGTGTATGTCCTCAACAAGATATTGTTCCTAAATATATATATTTATCAAAAAGCTCAACGTTTTAATTGCCTACAGAAGGAATTCGTTAATCTCACTAACAATATTTCTCTCTCCTTCCGTCTCTTTCCATCACTATCTCTGTGTAACCTTCACTAATATCCACAATCACAGAGCTAAAAACTACACGTACAATAATTCGTAAGGTCCATTAAATGACGATTTCAACACTAGAACAACACCTGGAACACTAAAATAATATATACGTCTCTTCAAACTGAAAAAAAAAGTCTTAAAACAAAAACTTCTGTGTTTATATTTTGCAGAAAATCCTAGACTTGATGGAGGAGTATGAGAACATCGAGATCGTCTTCCTACGTTCCTCTGTTGCCATAATGTTGTAATCGTTACATCTCTAGTAAGCTCTGGTTGAAGAAATATGCGACGAAGTACAATTCTATCCGTGAACACCCTATATTTTTTCAAACATGTTAAACGTTGAGGTACGTTATCCAGGATGGTCTTTCGTTTTATTCAAAAAATATTTGATTGCTAATGGAAATAACTTGAGCCACTACGTAAGGGCGCTTCTGTAAGTAGATTGAAGCATGCTTTTTGAGAGATCTGTTTAGGAAAATAATATAAGTCTGGTAGCTGTGTGTTAGACTTGTATTATTGTGTATGATGCATCATTTAGAAAATGATGAAGGTATCTTGTATGTAGATGTGCTGCCATAACTATTAAAGAGAGAACGCCACTTCTATACACGTTTCATTAACGAAGTGTGAGAGAGACATGACTAAACCCTCTATATCTCATAATGACAATTCTAGAAGACTTCCTACTTGAAAAGTAATTTTCGTCGTTCATCACTATCTTTTTTCACATTTATATTCTGTTTTCTATTTTTTTATTTCTTTCTAGAAAAAAAAAAAAAAAACTGAGAAAGTACCATTTTTTTTTTTTTTGTGATTTTGTGTTGATGTTGAAAAGAAGTTGCTATAGGCGGCAGATCATGAAAGAAAGAAAAAAGCGCAAAATTTCTCATCAGGGTAGAAAGCAAGCAAAAGCAAGAGGCAATCCTGAAATAGATGCTTGGTACCGATAAACATCGAAAGATTTCTAAGTTTGCACAAGTTTAGATTAGACGAGATCCGTATCAGCGGAGAAATGTGACAAATATTTTGGCAGGGTAAACGGAGACTGGCAGAGAAGCGTTTTGAGAAGGGAAGAAAGATGACTGCCTAGAACACTAGAGGTGGATATTAGCGAGGGTTATAGAGAGATAGAGACGGAAGGAGAGAGAAAGATAGCTAGGGAGATTAACGAATTCCTTCTGTAGGCAATTAAAACGTTGAGGTTTTTTGATAAATATCGGCAATATATATATATATATATTTGGGAACAAAAGCTTGTTGAGGACATACACACTTGGTCTAATTGAAGACAGAGAAGTCTTTGAATACATCTAACAGGAAAAGCGATGATGAAACCAACGATTATGATGATAGTAAAACAACAACAACAACAACAACAACAACAACAACAACAACAACAACAACAGCAGCAGCAACAACAACAACAACAACAACAACAACAACAGCAGCAACAATAGTAAACGTTTCTGTTATAGGCACAATGTCTGAAATTTCGTTGGGGAATATGTTAGTCGATTACACTGACGCCAGTAATCAGTTGTTTTCTTAACTTATCGACCCCGAAAGGCAAGGATCAAATGCAATAATCTACCATCAATAGTAACAATAATAATAATAATAATAATAATAATAATAATAATAATAATAATAATATATAATAATAATAATAATAATAATAATAACAGCAACAACAATAATTACAACAGCAACAACAAAACCAACGACACGCACAACAACGACAATAACACCACCACCACCACCACCACCACTACTACTACTACTACTACTACTACTACTACTGCTATTACTACTGCTGCTGCTGCTGTTGCTGCTGTTGCTGCGACTACTACTACTGCTGCTGCTGCTGTTGCTGCTGCTGCTGCTATTCCTGCTGCTTCTACTACTAATACCACTACTACTGCTGATGTTGCTGCTGCTACTACTACTACAACTACTACTACTACTACTACTACTACTACTACTACTACTACAACTACTACTACTAATAATAATAATAATAACAACAACAACAACAACAACAACAACAACAATAATAATAATAATAATAATAATAATAATAATAATAATAATAATAATAATAATAATAATGATAATTATAATAATAGTCACTTTTAAAGCCACATGGGCTTGAAAATATACATGGAAGATACGAAGGAGGGGTAAACAGACTGCTGACAAAGACTAATATGTCAGAACATAGAAATTCCAAAATGACGGAGAGAGATGATTGAAAAACATTACACAATTATTACCGATGTGAATAAGAAATCAGAAAATAAAAACGTACCTGAAAATATTGGGTTGGCAACTAAGTTCCCGCTGTTTTTTTAATTTTAAATTTTGGAATTTCATTGCGCTTTTAAATTTTAGAATCTATTTTGTTTCGAGAATTCTGTTCTTGAATCATTTTGAAATCTTTTTTTTTTTCTCTAGTTAATTTTAGTTAATTTTTGTTTATTTTCAGGTCATTAAAAAGGAATGTCAAGTTAAGAAAACGAGCATTTTTGACACCTAATTTTTGCTTTTAATCAAGATTCTAAGTCTGCAAAAGCTGCTCGCGAAATTTGTTTTGTGTATGGAGAGGGTGCCATAGCTGAAAGAACCGCTCGTAATTGGTATGCCAAGTCCAAAATGGAAATTTCGACCTCAAAGACGCACCTCGTTCTGGCCTTCAGGTTGTGTTCGATGAAGAGCGATTAAACTAACTTTTGCACGAAAATTCTTGTTAAATAACAAAGGATCTGGAAGAGGAAATGGAATGCTCCCACACTGCTATAGAGAAGCATCTTCACTCGATGGGACAGTTCAGAAGTATGGAGTACGGGTTCTACGTTCTTTAAGGGACAACAACAAATATCAACGAGTCACAATCTCCGCTGGTTTGCTTGCTCGTCACCGCTCAACTCATGGATACAAGCGACGTTTTCTTTATCGAATCGATATTGGCGACGAAAAATGGTCCCTGTACATCAATATGAAGCAGCGTAAAGAATGTCTTAGCCCCAGTAAATAAGTGAAACCGCGCGCGAAACAAGATATTCATCCGCGTAAAACGTTGTTGTGCGTATGGTGAAAATGGGAAGGGATTATCCATTACGAATTGCTTGAACGGAACCACACGGTCAACGCGGAAATCTATGTTTAACAGATGGAACGACTCAACACGGCTATTCAAGGGAAAAGACGTAATCGGCAGCATGGAGTTCTGCTTCACGACAACGCTCACTCTCATATCGCCAATATGACCAAGGAAGCCATTCAAACGCGTGGATGGGAAGTGCAGCCACACCCGCCGTAATCTCATGATTTAGCACCAACGGATTTCCACCTCTTTCGATCACTTTCAAATGCTATGCGCGGTGTTTCGTTCAATACTGATGCAAATTTGAGAGCTTGTTGGATTGATTTTTCGAGTCGCAATCGAGCGATTTCTACCAACGATATATTGAAAATCTTGTTGAAAGTTGCGAAGAAGTTGTAAACAACAAGGGTGAATATATCATTGATTAGTTAGTTATTTTATATTAAACCTTTAAAAAAATTTAAATATAAAAAAAAACCGCGGGAACTTAGTTGCCAACCCAATAAATGAAAAGTAATAACATAAAAACACATAATTATCAAAAAACAAGAATTAAACTCTTCCACATGGTTTATCGGGGCACCACACATTTCTGAACTCGCTTCGTCCCTGCTAGCCTTCTGTATTGTTTCATTCTTATCGTTTCACCAATTACATACCAGCCATTTGTAATCCGGGAATAAAACTAAAGTGCAGTAATAGATTAGTCTGGGTTGAACATAGCACACGCCCTTTACCATAGGTTTTGGATTATATGTTAATTAAGTAACATTAAATAAAGGTTGGTTAGTGCAATGTCTTAACGGATTACAAATGGCTGGTATGTAATTGTATATTAGTATTTTTGTATTTTTGTATAGTGTGTGTAAAAAACATCCTGATGACAGGAGTGTCAGTTTTGATAATATGAAATATATCATATTACTTGGCACGTCTCTGAAACGGCCCGTAGATAAAACTCTAAATTTAAAAATTTTTATGTTATTTTTCGGAGGTTTTTCATATGTCTTTTTAATGTTTCATCATCCCAAATTTTTAATTATACCAATATTTTATAACTTTTAAAATGTAATTTCACTGTTTTATGTATAACACAGACTTGTATCTATTTATATATATTTTTATATCTTTATATATGGAATTTATACATTCGTTTTGTAAATGTGGAAGTATATATGAATATATGTAGGTATTTGATCTTCGAGTGTGGATATTTATGTTCATCTAGTTTCCGCATGCATTACCTCCGTTCAGATTAATACATACATACATACATACATACATACATACATACATACATACATAAATATACATATACATATACATACATATATATAAATATGCACATATATAAGTATATGCATACACACACACACGTACAACCACACACGCACATGTATATATATATAATTAGATAGTATCCTGGCCTGCACAGTTTCTCGTGAGAGAGAAATTTAGATTCTCCTATCTGACGGAAGGGCATAACAGTAGGACTGAATGATATTGGAGAAGATTCGTTTACGTTTGACCTGAACTCGAGTGGAAGTGGCATCCACTGTATGGTTTCAGACCCATCCGTTGCAGTACATTTTGAATGGGGTACGGAAAATCAGGTCAACAGTTTGCAAGGGACTTCCGTTGACACGCCATGAGTGCAAGATTAGCGACACCACCAATCTGAAAGACACTCGAGAGTTCCTCTACTAACGACAAGACACCACTGTCAGACGTATATGTGGACAGATGTATGCATACATACATGCATGCAAGCGCACACTCCCACGCGTACACACACCCATATGGGAATATAAGCATGTCTGTCGTTCAATTGTATTTCGAGATTTCTTGTCAATAGAAAAAGGGCCGGTTTCTAACCTGGATACAAGGCACCTTCATTAAAATTTCAACATAAACAACAGGGGTATATGTATATATGTATGGGCCGACCAAAGCCTTGTGAGTGGATTTGGTAGACGGAAACTGAAAAGAAGCCCGTCGTATATATGTATATGTATGTCTGTGTTTGTCCCCCTAGCATTGCTTGACAACCGATGCTGGTGTGTTTGAGTCCCCGTAACTTAGCGGTTCGGCAAAAGGACCGATAGAATAAGTACTGGGCTTACAAAAAGAATAAGTCCCGGGGTCGAGTTGCTCGATTAAAGGCGGTGCTCCAGCATGGCCGCAGTCAAATGACTGAAACAAGTAAAAGAGTAAAAGAGTAAAAGAGAGTATGTGTGGAGGCGCAATGGCCTAGTGGTTAGGGCAGCGGACTCGCGGTCGGACGACCGCGGTTTCGATTGCCAGACCGAACGTTGTGTGTGTTTATTGAGCGAAAACACCTAAGAGCTCCACGAGGCTCCGGCAGGGGGGGGGTGACCCCTGTCGTACTCTTTCGCCCCAAATTTTCTCTCACTATCTCTTCCAGTTTCTTGAGTAACGCTGCGATGGACTGGCCTCCCGTCAAACTGGAGAGAACACATACATCATAGAAACGGGGAAGCTGGGCCCCTGACCCTGGCTAGGCTTGAAAAGTGTGCATAAATAAAAAAAAATCTATGTATCTATATGTTTATGCATTTGTATATGTATGAGTGTATGTATGCTATGCATATGTGCAGATTTGTATGTTTTGTTTTATGAATGTATTCTCATGCAGATAGTTGCATATCTAGATATGCTCATATATATTTGAATGACAAACTTCTAGAAAGTTTTACAAATTTTTACAGTTCCAGTGATGGATTCGATCTTCAATCTTCGAATTAGCTTCCTCCTTTCTGGTTTTTAGAAGCCTAATTTCTCAAGATTTGTATTTTGGCACTCTATTACATATCCCAGGGCCCCAATAATTACAGGTATAAATATATATATATACATACATATATGCATGTGTATATTAAAATAATAAAGTAAACACAGAAATACAATTGATAATCTAAAATTTTATACCATTATAAGATAATATAATATACTGCACTTATTCTCATTCATATTCTTCATATTGTTACGCAGTAATTTTTAATTTATCTTTCAAACACTATTTTATAGTATTATTTTTTTTAAAAAACCCCAAAAAACTACCATTTGATATGTTATACAAAATTCAAATTGTATATCTCTGAAGAGCAGAAGAGTTGTCTATAAATGTTTCTCAATATACTAATTCATTATAGGGACAACACTTCTGTGAAACGATTGTAAGATGCTTTAACTACTTAATTCAAAATTTTAAACTGTCATATACATTATATATTTATACATATTTACATATATTTTTATACATATTTATATTCATTTATTTATATACTTTTAATACAATTATTTTTCACATGTGTATAACTCTCTGAGTTTTCTTATATTGATTATCTAATATTAATAATAATATACTATTAATATATATATATTTGCATCTATCTATCTATCTATCTATCTATCTATCTATCTATCTATCTATCTATCTATCTATCTATCTATCTATCTATCTATCTATCTATCTATCTAACACACACACTCACATATATGTATATATATATATATGTGTGTGTGTATGTATGTGTGTGTATAACTTTTATAGACGTATCTATGTATCTACCTCTCTATATACATGTGTGTGTGAGCGTGAATATGTATGCGTGTGAGCATAAGTATATGTGTGTGTGAGCGAGAGTATGTTCGTGTGTGTGTGTGTGTGTGTGTGTGTGTGTGTGTGAGGGCGTGTGTGCGTGTGTATGTATGTGTTTATAACTGTTTAAGAAAATTTGAGCGTCTATACGCAAGTAAGAAGAAACAGCTGAAAAAAGATTTTATCCAAAGAATGAGATAGCGAGCTTACTTCTTTGAAATGAAACAACAGAATTACGGAAACAAGTATGGCCTCAAATCTTCCACCTATGCTGGAATTAGAAGCTTTGGAAAAAGACCTGTTCGAGCTTATTAGAAAAGTAAAATTCTCCTAAATCCTGCAATTTGTTCCACAGAGATATGAAAAAACAGATTAGAAATATAAAGAACTCGGATAAGATTTTTGTAGTCTCCGATAAATCTCATACATTGTTGAAAAAGATCTTTACAAACGACTTATTTCGAATTGAAATTTTGATACACACAGAAGAGTTAACACGAAATTATATAAAGAGTTGTATATCGAAGCAAGAAGGATCGCTAACAACCTTAAAGTTAGTGATAGGATAGAATACCTTCCCTGACGCCAACTCTTTACTTCTCTTAAGGGCCATAAAGCTAATTTCAGTAGAAACCCCAAAAGTAGCCTAATCAACCTAGCTAAAACAGAAATAGGTATTATTAGTAAAAAATATTTTAGATTCTATTTTAAACAAGTTAAATAGAGAATTAAATTTACGGATTTCGGGAAATAGTGAGTACAAGGGAATTAGCCATACATGTAACTGTAAATTTATACAGTTCGACATTGTCGGTTTTTACCCGTCAATGTCCAGGTTTTTACATCTTAAAGCAGTATACTTCCCCAAGCAACACGTTTCCATCGACAGTACGGGTATTGATATCATCCCGCATGCAAGAAAATTCCTTCTTTTTTACACTGATACCACCTGGGTGAAAAAGAGCGAGGATTCTTTATTTGATATGCCGATGGGGACATATGATGGGGCGGAGTTAGTTATGCTTATAGGAGCCTGGATTTTACATTACCTACATCTGGAATTCCCTTTAATAGAATTCCTTTTTATATACAGGGATAACGGTTTTATAGTTACTCGTGATTTAAACAATCATGAGTTAAATAGATTCTGGAAGATCATTACTTTCTTCCAAAGAATGGGGTTACGGATAACGATAGAATCTAACCTATATAATGTAGATTTTATGAATATTAGCTTAGATAGGCTACTGTAAGCCTAATGAAAGACTATATTATATTAGCAAAGGGTCAAATCATCTACCCTTTATACTCAAGAATTTAGTTAGTGATATAGGAAAGCGCATGTGGTCCTTAACTTCAGACGAGATAGTGTTTCAAAATGCTTCACTGTATTATGATAATGCATTAAGGAACAGCGGATTCTAGAAGATCCAGTATAGTCAAAGCACTACTAGTAATAATAGAATCCGTAGAACTAGAACTAGGATAGTCTTATGGTTTAATCTGGTATTTAACATTGCAGTAAAAACTAACGTAGGTAAAGAATTCCTGAGACTAGTTTCTAGGCACTTCCAAGAAAACCTTAAGTTCTATAGAATTTTTAATAGGAGAACGCTGAAGACTGGCTATTTTTGTTGCAAGAGTTTTGCGTATTTAATTGATCAACACAACACGAAAACTATTTGATGCAAGGACATTGCTAGAAATAACCAGAAAAATTGCAGTTGTAAAGATCAATGTTGTTATCTGTTGGGAGGAATTTGTATAGAGAAAGGAATTGTTTATAGAGCTAAGGTACAAAAGATGGCTCACAAGAATACAAAACATATACAGGAGCTACGGAAAATTCCTTTAAGACTAGATTATATTCCCATCGTATTTCATCTTGATACCTCGAGAATAGAACAACAATGAATCTTGCCAAACATGTCTAGCATTTAAAAGAAAATGATACCCGTCCGTTCAATATCAGCTAGGTGATATTTGAGAAACCTGCACCATATAAGCATGTAGCATATATAAGCACTATGAGGTGCAGTTTATGCCTGACCGAAAAGCTCTTCATCCTGTTCCAGGATGAATATGCATTGAACCAGAGACAGGAGCTTTTGACTTCCTGCAGGCATGCAACGAGGTATAAAATGTCTACTGATACATACCATAAATGCCATACTGAAATTAATAACATTTTATTTCCGCATTTGAATTTAGCTTTCCCGCCTAACAGCAGCCATCATTTTGTATGATATCGCCCTTACAGTTTACATTTTTCGACCTTCGACTGCTTATAAACTTTTATTATACTTAATTTTTCATTTTATTTTCATCGCGTTTTGTAACCGTTACTTTTAAAAGCCCTTTTTGAGCAATTTGATTTTTTTACAATGTAATTCAGCCCACAATATACGTCACAATTTTAATTTATAATTGTATATCTTAAAATCCCTTTTACAATCGCCTAATAATTGTTGTATAGACATCACGTGTTTCTTATGTTTTTAAAGACATCGAATACCAGAATGGATTTGTTTTATTTTATTTTATTATGTTATTATTTTTATTGTTTACTTAATTACTCCCATTGCATTCATTCACCATTTTTATTTATTTAATTATTTCCATTTCTTTATCATTTTTATTATCCTTGATTGTAATGCGATTGTGATGCCAGAGCATTAATGGACTTAGTAAAAATTTTTTGGAGATTTTCGGCACTCACTAAGTTTTCTCATTTAAAGTTCGCCGAGGCCAAACTTTATATTATATTATTACACTATTAATTTAATTGTATTATTGAATTTTTTTCAGTGCACAATTTGAAGCTACACTAATTTGAAATACAGTATACTAGACAAACGGTTTTAAATATACTCCTGTGCGTATATACGTTATCGTACATATAAGTTTGTTTACGTACATATGTGTATATAGATGATATATTATATATACACACGGGTGTGTATGATTCTGTATAGAAGAATATATTACTCAAAGACATTTCAACTTTGATTTTCACGTTTTATTTACAATTTTATTATAATATAATATAAAATAACATTATTCACATTATTTACATTTGACGGATATTAGTCCTCATCTTGTTTGTTGCTAACACAACGTTCCGGGTGATATACACTCCAGCCTTCATCAGGTGTATTTGGCATATGGCGTTGTGGTTAGGAACGCAGGCTACTAACCCCAAGATTCCGAGTTCGATTCCAGGCAGTGACCTGAATAATAATAATAATAATAATAATAATAATAATAATAATAATAATAATAATAATAATATTAATTACAATAATAATAACATCAAAAAATACCTTAATAATAATAATAATAATAGTAATAATAATAATAATGATAATAATAATAATAATAATAATAATATAATAATATAATAATAATAATAATAATATAATAATAATAATAATAATAATAATTACAATAATAATAATAATAATAATAATAATAATAATAATAATAATAACAACAACAACATCAAAAAATACCCAGGTTTAAAATTTCCCCCAGAACACCTGATGAATGCTGGAGGGTATATCAGCCGAAACGTGTTAACAACAAACAAGATGAGGACAAATACCCGTTAAATGTAAATAATGTACATAATTCCTCATCTCTTAAATATAGAACTGTAAGATAATATATGATGAAATGATAGAATATGAAATGCCCATTCTAATTGAACTTGTACTTCCATGAATCAAACCATATAGTTTGCAAACATTAACATTCTGGAGCCTATTTAAGGCATTCATTTTAGCCATCTCACTACAGTTGTCAATTGTAAAAGGCATTCATTTTAGCCATCTCACTACAGTTGTAAAATGTAAAACATAGCCGTCACCACTACTGCATGAACCTGAAGATTTCATAATTAAATGCATGAAAGAACGAGTTTAATCAGAATGTACATGCGTTTATGGTTATCTATATTTTTGTACGCGTGTTTACATGTGTGTAACTATTGTATATATATATATTAAAGTGAATATGTATTTTGTGTGCGTTCGAAGGCTTCGCTTTTATGCATAAAGCTTAGATGTATCTTATCCTTATTTTTTACTTTTTCTTTCATCCTCCTCCTTCTCCTTATCGGTAGACACTTTAGTGAATGCCGTTATCTTCTCTGACTTTTTCTATCTTTATTTCTCACTCTTTCTCTCTCTCCTCCATTCTACCACTTATTTTTCTTCCAGCCACCAACTCTTTTTCTAATTCTGATTCTTTTCTAAAGAGTAGCAATAAAGTTGCTCCTTCACAATTTACGCTCGAAGACGTATGATGTGTGTGTATATATATTATATAAATTAGAGACAAAACCACTATTATGCAAATCAAACAAAGAAAGACTTAATCCAATACATAATGAATTTATATAATTTAGAAATTTAACAATTTTTAATATCCACTACGATCGTTTCATGTCTTCTTTTCATCACATCTTTGAGTAGTAGACATTCTTCAGGTGGTTTCAAATATTTGAAACCACCTGAAGAATGTCTACTACTCAAAGATGTGATGAAAAGAAGACATGAAACGATCGTAGTGGATATTAAAAATTGTAAATTTCTAAATTATATAAATTCATTTATGTATTGGATTAAGTCTTTCTTTGTTTGATTTGCATAATAGTGGTTTTGTCTCTAATTTAATATAATATATTATTTTACTATAAAATTGGATTCAATGCTAAATCTGATTTTTCCCTGTAAGTTTGGATTTATTCCCTAATATTTATTATTATTATTATTATTATATATATATATATGCGTATAATAAGAGATGGCCACTAAGTGGACATCCAATATGCTACGATCTAACTATAAAGAAAAGAACGATGATTACGTAAGAAAAATCGTTAATGACGAAACCGGTCTACGATTAATTCTTTATTTTCGTATATTTTCATCTGTCTTACCTGCTTATATTCTGGTGTTTGCTAAATTTCTCTTGAGAACATTCTTTTCTTTGTAGTTAGATCGTAGATGATCTTCTTCTAGCATATTGGATGTCCACTTAGTGGTCATTCCTTCTTATACGCATGTATAAGGAATGACCACTTTTCTGAATTTTCAGATTTTTCTATATGCTAGGCTACTGGTTTTAAATTAATGTTAATTAAATTAATATCCAATTTATCACCCTCAGTATTTAAATTTTATATATATATATATATATATATGTGTGTGTGTGTGTGTGTGTATAGATACCTATATATATATACATATATATATATATATATATATATATATATATATATATATATATATATTATATATATATATATACCTATATATATTAGTATATATATTCATTATCTATGTTTTGCCTGTGTATGCTTGTAAATATGCATGCATGCATATATTAGCGTTTGTATGTTTAATGTACACATGTACTATTATGGTTTTAGTGTGTTTTTTAGGCCTTTTGATTTATCTAAGTGAATATTATCATCAACAGACTTACACTTATTTTTAATTAAACATATTTTAACATTAAATAATTTATTCTGGGTATACATCTTTTTCCTTCTAACTACAGTTATTTTTAAGGTTTCCTTCTATTTCACATAATATGATTTTATATCATTGATTAGATAAAAAAATACGATAGTTGAAAGGACCAACGAAAAGAAATCAATTTCCTATGTGTATCTGTCAATGTAAATTGTACATTTTATATATACAAACTTTATTTTGTTCAACACTCTATCTAAACTCTCCGACGAACGGGAACGTGAAACTCTTTTATGATACGTTTTGTAAAAGTCTTTGTGATGTGTTTGAGATAGTTTTGCCGCTTTGATAATAATAAGGTGTGTGCATATATACATATATATATATATATATATATTATATATATATATATATATATATATATATATATATTTGCATGCCTGTATCTATATGAGTGTGTGTCTGTGTGCGTTTATGTATGTGTGTAGTATGCATAAGAAAAAGAGGTGACACGGAAAAGATGTTGGTTTTGTTATGACATTTTTTTACTTTTTCTACTTACAGTTCTAATTGCCTTTTGGATATACACTTCTATTTATATACATCAGTAATGACTCTCTCGCTGGTAATGGCTTCTCAGTATATTGCACAAATATCATACATACATATATACAAACATACATACAGACCCACACACAGACACATGCATGCGCACACACACGCACACGTTTATGTATGCATATGCTTATAAAGATTAGACGCAATTCACGAACAAACCTGACGGCTATTCTCATGCTATCAAGTAATTTGAGAATTTAACGTGATAAATTGAATACCAGTA
>NW_021832788.1:2500-20000 GCF_006345805.1 Octopus sinensis
GTTGAAAGAACCACCCATGTTTCCAGAGGTGAACTATTCAAACCCCAAAGAATCCCTCTCAACACATGGCTATGATGCTCCCCCACTACTTCTGCTCGTGATCAGAGATGCACATATTGTCAGCCACGAAGGGACATGCTCAACTGGTTAAGGTCAAACAACTGACAAGCAAATCTGTGGTATTGAGCAGAATATTTGCTGTAGCCCTATTATTATTATTATTATTATTATTATTATTATTATTAATTATTATTATTATTTTATTATTATTATATTATTATTTTATTATTATTATTATTGTTATTGTTTTTATTATTATTATTATTATGTTATTATTATTATTATTATATTATTATTATTACTATTATTATTATATTATTATTATCTATATTAAGGCGGCGAGCTGGCAGAAACGTTAGCACGCCGGGCGAAATGCGTAGCCATATTTCGTCTGCCGTTAGGTTCTGAGTTCAAATTCCGCCGAGGTCGGCTTTGCCTTTCATCCTTTCGGGGCCGATAAAATTTGTACCAGTTACGCACTGGGGTCGATATTATCGACTTAACCCCTTTCCCCAAATTTGAGGCTTCCATTTGAAAGGATCATCATCATCATCATCATTATCATTATTATTATTATTATTGAGTGAGAGAGCAGTGCATGCCATCAAAGTGACACTGGGGTAAAATATACGAAGCCCAATATACCCATCATGACTACCGTCTGATAAGGTACACCAGCACATGCATCACAACCATATGTGCGCGACATGGTGATCTCATATCAAGATAAACAGCACATGACCTTGCAGGTGGGGCCCAGTTAGAATTTTCTTCAGATTGAGTAGCCCATCCCGCTCAAAAGGTCCCTGAATAAGGGTTGTTTAAGGATGTTGAAAGAACCACCCATGTTTCCAGAGGTGGCAGCGAGCTGGCAGAATCGTTAGCACGCTAGGCAAAATGCTTAGCATCATTTTATCTGTCTTTACACTCTGAGTTCAAATTCTGCCGAAGCTGACTTTGCCTTGCATCCTTTCGGGGTCGATAAAATACGTACCAGTTGAACACTGGGATCGATGTAATCGAGTAGTCTCTCCCCCACAAAATTTCAGGTCTTGTGCCTTTAGTAGAAGGATTATTATTATCATTAAGGCGGCGAGCTAGTAGAATCGTTCATGCGCGGGAGAAATGCTTAGTGGCATTTCGTCTGCCTATACTTTCCGAATTAAAAATCTGCGGCGGTCGACAATGTCCTTCTTCCTTTGGGGTCGATAAATAAGTATGAGTTGATGTAATCGATAGCACCTGTTCCTCCGAACTTGTTGGCTAAAATCCAGGCCTTGTGCCTATAGTAGAAAGGGTTATTACTATTATTATTGATAAGGCGGTGAGCTGGCAGAATCGTTAGCAGACGGGGCGAAATGCTTAGCAGTATTTCGTCTGTCGCTACGTTCTGAGTTCAAATTCTGCCGAGGTCATCTTTGCGTTTTATCCTTTCGGAGTCTATAAAATAAGTACCTGTTATGCATTGGGGTCGATGTAATCTACCTAAACCCTTGCCCCAAATTTCAGACCAGGATTATTATTATTATTATTATTATTATTATTATTATTATTATTATTATTATTATTATTATTATTATTATTATTATTATTGTTATCAGAGCGCTGAAGGTGGTGAGCTGGCAGAATCATTAGAGCGGCGGAAAAAAATGTTTTGTAGCGTTTCTTCTGACATCTTCGATACTGATTTCAAATCTCGACGCATTCATTCAACGTTGCCTTTTATCCTTTCGGCGTCGATAAAATAAATACAAGTTGAGTACTGGGGTCGATGTTATTGATTTATCCCCTCTCATTAAAATTACTGGCCTTGTGTCAATATTTGAAGTTATTAATACGTGAGCATCGAAAATATACTTTGAGGCACTTGTAGCTCTTTATATTCCGAGTCGAATCTCACTGAGATTAACTTTGATTTTCATCCTTTCGTGGTTGATAAAGTAAAGTACCAGTCATCGGCTAGGAAAGATGTAATCGACCAGTCTCCACTCCTAAAATTACTGGCCTTGTGCCAAAATTAGAAACTTCCACGGCGAGTAATACTTACAGAGACCAGATAAGTTAATTAGTTAAGTGGACATTGTTGGAGACAATCCTAAACAATAAATAATAGTTTGTCCTTCAAAGAGCGATAACGACTGAATCGATAAGATTTAGATAGGGATTAGTGACAGAAGAAAACTAGCCTGGAGGGAGACATAGTGAGAAACTTGGAAGATATATTTAGGAAAGATGTGCTAGCACGAAGGATGCGTTGTCAGGGTTAAAGTACATGGTTTAAAACACGGAGAAACGAAGGCCATTCGGTGGGCCCAAGTGGTAGAGGCGTGTTGTAGCAACGAAGTCGTAATTTGATCTTTTGCGGATCATGACGGGCGTGTGCTACTCGATCCCCAACAGGTGTTTAAGTTTTTCAGCGGTACTTTACTTGACTGTTTAGAACGAATGGCAGTCCGGATCACAGAGTGAAGTTCAATATCTTGTTGTGATAAGTCATGACTCTCGGCAGCAAAAGTGGAGTTCTGTGAAAAACCGAGGAATTACAGTAAGCGACGACTCGCCGCATGAAGACAAAATCGTTTGCATTAGATGGTCTGACTTACGAATTTTAGTTTCATAAACCAGATTTGTTTGGCGACTTCTATTTTTTTTGTTCATCCAAAATATTATTACTACGTACGATGTGAGTTTTAAAGTTATTGAAGATCCAGCGATTATTCTGGCTCTGTGTTTTCCTCCATTTTTTTTCAATATATTTCTCACAATTATTTAGTATACATCAAGCTTTTCCGTAGTTTCTGCAGAATACTTTGAATTCTGAAGTTAATTTAGTATACTAATAACCATTAATTTTGAAATCAGCTTTGTTGTCATTTGAAATTTTACAGGGAGGCGCACGAAAAAGTACCCCAGGTTTCGTTAACATAGTGTAAATACAGAAATAAATTTACACACACGAAAAAGCATCTAACTTTTCGTTTGCAAGTGTTAGCCAATCATCATCTTCTCTTAAGAATTGCCAAAATTAGAAGGAATTATTATTATGGAATGTGCGAGATTTATGTCTAATAGTTCGAAACTCTAAAAATAATATTTCACGTATTATACAACCAGCTTTCACTATTTGTATATTCCGCAAGGGAAAGAAGAGATGTAGAGCACTGGTGAGTATCATCAGAAAGTTTTAAAAAGGCGATTATGACACTTCATATTACCTCTCAAATTCACATGAAAACGCCGTTCCATGTTACGCTGGAATATGGCTGCGCAAACGATAATAAATCTATCATCAGAGAAATAATGAAATTCTTACTTAAAATTGGATTAGATTTTCAACAACTAAAATCTAGAAGCAAGGCAATGTTTCAAATGGACATAAAAATGTCAAATCTGCTAACTATGATGAAGAGTCACGAAATTATACTTATACGTTACCAATAATTTTCTAAGCTGAATTAAAACTGCAAATGTTCATGTTAAATTATTAATAACCTTTTCTGGTACTTATTTCATCGACCCCGAAAAGATGAAAGTTGAAGTTGACCTGAACACAGTGCGTAAAGACGGACGAAATGCCGCTAAGCATTTTGTCCGGTGTGTTAACAATTCTTCCAACTTGACCCTTTAGTAATAATAATAATAATAATAATAATAATAATAATAATAATAATAATAATGATAAAAATAATAATCATCCTTTCTACTAAAGGCACAAGGCCTGAAATTTTAGGGGAGGGGGACTTGTCGATTATATCGATCCCAGTGTTTCACTGGTACTTAATTTATCGACCCCGAAAGGATAAAAAGTAAAGACGTCCTCAACTGAATTTGAACTCAATGCTTAAATAAGGACGAAATGCTGCTAAGTATTTTGCCCGGCGTGCTAACGATTCTGCCAGATCGCTGCCTTAATACTAATAATGATAATAATCCTTTCTACTATAGGCACAAGACCTGAAATTTTGGGGGAGGGGATTACTCGATTATATCGATCACAGTGTTTCACTAGTACTTCATTTATCGCTGAAAATGACAAAAGTGTATTGACAATACACGTGTATCTCTCTCTATATAAACGGCAGTTTGTCTGTGTGTGTGTCTGTGTGTCTGTTAGGTTGTACCCTCACCCTGACCACGGCTTTCAACCGATTCTGATGAAACTTGACACACACATAGCCCAATGTCATAATTCAAAACTAACGCAGCGAAAATTTTGAAAAGTTCCCCCAGTTCTGAAAAGAAATCGATAAATTCGACATGGGGTCGAGAATCAGAAACACAAACCACAGACTGTCTAGGGGATGCAAATCGACCTTTTTAACTCTCAAAATAAATTTACCATCATTTTTTCCATTTTTTTGCTATTTTTTTGGCTATAACTCTCTAAAAATGCTTTATAGTTATTTCCCTTACAAACCCGAGCAACGCCGGGTGATACTGCTTGTTGATGAATAAAACTATTCCTTGCATTTATAAGGCATTAGCAAACTCTTTTTTCTTTTCTATAAATTTCATACTCGACAACCTAATATGTGTGCGTGTGTGTCTTTTTGTTTGTGTATGTCCCTCACCACCGCTTGACAACTGGTATTGGTATGTTTACGTCGCTGTAACATCACGGTTCAGCAAAAGTGACCGATAGAATAAGTACCAAACTCAAAAAAATAAGACCTTCGGAAGCAGTGCTTCAGCATGGCCACAGCCCAACGACTGAAACAAGTAAGCGGCAAAGAGTAATTAATACACTATATCTCTGAAAAATATGTGATGGTTATAAAAGGAACGTTCATTGATCGGTATGTCTGTTTAACCAGATTTGACAATGGGACGAAATAACAACGATGATGACATTGAAAAAAAAAACAATAGCTTACAGAAAACATATGCAAAAAACGAAATACCCGACATAGTTTTACATAATAAAAACACTATAGAGCTTCAAAAATTGCCATATTTACTTCAAATGACACATCTCAAATTACGTCTCCGTATAACATTACATTTTGATGGCGTCGAATGAAATGATGAAGACTGAGACAGACGAAGATTTAAATCAAAATAAATCATTCCATGTAAATTATTATAATGGCTGTTATTAATTTGTTTGCGATGGAAATGAAGATGCTTTTGTGGAAACATGGACGGATTGCAAATGCTACAGATAGTGACATGTCGAGAACATACACACACACATACACACACACACACGCGCGCACGCACACACACACACACACACACACACACAAACACACACACACACACAAAACACACACACACACACACACAAACACACACACACAAACACACAACACACACACACACAAACACACACAAACACACACACACACACACACACACACAAACACCACACACACACACACACACAAACACACACACACATAAACACCACACACGCACACACACACACACAAACACACATAAGCACACACACACGCACACATGTTCCAAGATGTACATCATCTTTGGACAGTTGCATATATTTCCTCCGAGATTTTTAGTATTACAAATTTATTCGAATAAGAAAGAAACTAGTTCTCGTTTATCTCTATCTTTGAAATAATAATAATAATAATAATGATAATAATAACAATAATAATAATAATAATAATAATAATAATAATAATAATAATAATAATAATAATAATAATAATAATAATAATTTGGACCCCCATAACAACTGAAGAGGTCACCCAGGCACTGCAAAAACTAAGCAACTGGAAGGCACCTGGGCATGACAAGATCCCCAACTTCTGGTTGAAATATCTAACAGGAATACACAAAAAGCTGGCTGAAAACTTTAACAGCATACTAGCAGAGCCAGAGACAATGCCTGAATGGCTCACGAAGGGGAAAACCATCTTAATTCCCAAATCAAATGAAACAACAAAACCAGAAAACTACAGACCAATAACCTGCCTCCCTACAATGTTCAAGGCATTTACTGCAGTGATATCGCAAAGGCTGAACAAGCACCTGGACGAAAACAAACTGTTCCCAGAAGAGCAGAAAGGATGCCGCAAGGGCTCATACGGCTGTAAAGATCAACTAATGATTAATAAAGCCGTAACTGAAGACAGCCACAGAAAGAAGAATGGCCTCAGTATGGCCTGGATTGACTACAAAAAGGCGTTTGATAGCATCCCCCACACATGGATCCTCGAAACACTAGCTATTAACAAAGTAGCACCAACAATCATAAAATTCATAGAGCACTCTATGAATAAATGGCAAACAGTCCTACACCTCCAAACAAAAGAGGGACTCATGAAAACCAAAGACATCCCCATTAGAAGAGGAATATTCCAGGGAGACACGCTCTCTCCACTCCTTTTCTGCTTGGCACTGTCACCTCTATCTGATATGCTAAATAGAACTGGATGCGGATATAAATGTTACGGCAAAACGATCAGCCACCTTTTATATATGGATGACCTAAAACTATACGCTGCAAATGACAAACAGCTGGAAACACTATTAAAGACAGTTCATGGATTTACCAAAGAAATAGATATGAAATTTGGATTAGAAAAATGCGCCAAAGTAACCATGAAAAGAGGAAAACTAGTTAAGAGTAACAACATCACACTAGATAAAACCAATGAAATAAAAGAATTAGACCAAAGCCAAACTTACAAATACTTAGGGATCCATGAACTAGATAAGACACAACACACACAAATGAAAGAGAAAATAAAAAAGAATATTATAGACGAGTTAGATCAATACTAAAAACAGAGCTCAATGCTAAAAACAAGATAATAGGTATCAACACTTTAGCTGTCCCAGTTATAAGTTACAGCTACAATATCCTTAACTGGACACGAAATGAACTGTCCAAAATAGATAGGAAAACAAGAAAAATAATGACATGATCTAGGATGCATCACCCAAAATCTGACATAGAAAGACTATACATACAACGTATAGAAGGTGGTAAAGGCCTTATACAGCTGGAAAACTACTATAAAATAACCACCATAGGACTGCAAAAATACCTACTTCAGAAGGAAGGAAAACTGATCCAGATAGCAGCAAAACACGAGCAAAACAAAAAACTGTTCTCAGTATTTAAGGAAGCTGACAAATACAAACAAGAAATCATACCACCTAATAAACACAAAGAAGAAGAAGAAGATGATGAAGAAACAACAAAAGCTATAAAACAAATGAATTCCAAACTAAAAATAGAACAGCAACGAGCCATGATAAAACGATGGCAAGAAAAACCCCTTCATGGTAAATACTGCACTAAACTAAACGCAAAAGAAATAGACAAAGAAAAATCCCAGCAATGGTTGAGAAGCTCAGGACTCAAAGCAGAAACAGAAGGATTTTTAATTGCAGCACAAGACCAAAGCCTCCCCACCAGAAATTACCAAAAACATGTAATGAAAAGAAATATTACAAGTAACTGCAGAATATGTGGAGATGGACAAGAAACAATAAATCATATTATCTCTAGCTGCCCAGTCCTGGCTAAGAAGGAATATATTCACAGACATGACAGAGTTGGAACCTACATACATTGGAAGCTATGCCAACATTATGGAATAACAACAGAAAAAAGATGGTATAGGCACACACCAGAAAAGGTCACAGAAAACGAGAAAGCAACCATACTCTGGGATATGCCGATACACACAGATAGAGAAATTAAGGCCAACAGACCAGATATAGTTGTCAGAGATCATGAAGAAAAAAATGCTTTCTAATTGTTGTATCAATACCGGCAGATGACAACGTGTCTCTAAAAGAAATGGAGAAACTCTCAAAATACAAACACCTGGAAATAGAGGTAACTAGAATGTGGAACCTGAAAACAGAAACAATTCCTATCATAGTAGGTGCATTAGGCATGATAAAAAAATATTCAGACAAATACATAACAAAAACACCAGGACTTACAAACACATATAACATACAGAAAATTGCACTACTAGGCACTGCACACATCCTACGCAGAACACTTTCCATACAATAACCATCAGAGCATCACAACAAATCACAGCACATACCCAAGGCACACAGAGCTGCGCTCGGTAGTGAAGTGAAAGCACGCTATAAAAATAAAACTACTGAATAATAATAATAATAATAACAACAACAACAACAATGATGATGATGATGATGATGATGATGATAATAATAATAATAATAATAATAACAACAACAACAACAACTATGATGATGATGATGATGATGATAATAATAATAATAATTAATAATAATAAAATAATAATAATAATAATAATAATAATAATAATAATAATAATAATAATAATATGACTGCTGATCTGCTATATATAGGCAGTACGAGTAAGAAAAAAGAATTTAGCTGTTAGATGGATAGATTACAGGAAAGCTTGCGACGATGTTCCACACAGCTGGCTCTTGGAATGTCTGAGGACGCTTAGAATCAATGAGAAGATAGACGGCTTTATGGAAAAAGACAATGACAGTGTGGAAAGTAGAACTGATGTGAGCAAATGAATCGCTAGGAAACGTGGAAATACTCAGGGATATTTTCCAGGGACACTCGCTCTTTCTACTACTCTTCGTCATTGCATTAATCCCTGTGACAAATATATTGAGAAAATCCAGGTCTACCTATGAGTTTACCAAATTCAAGGTGAAGATATATAATCTGCTTTACATGGGTGACCTCAATCTACATACAAAAAAAATGAGAAGGACCTGGATTCTTTGATCGAAACAGTAGAGGTATTCAGTCAAATTAGTGGAATAAATTTTGGAGTAAGTTTTCAGTGCTAATTATGAAGAGAGACCGGAAGATAAACTCTGATGGCATAAAATTATTAAGAGGCAACAACATTAAATCGTTGTGGAATAATGTGGGATACAAATATCTAGGAGTGCTACGAGAGGATAAGATAATGGAAGAAGAAATGAGTTAGAAAATCTCTAAAGCGTACAAAGGAGGATTGAAAAGGTGCTCGAAACACAATCAAATGGAGGGAATACCATTAAAGCAACAAATACACGGGCTATGTCTGTATTGAGATACTCTGCTCCTATTCTAGACAAGGCCTGAGCTACAGAACCTGGGTAGAAGAACTAGAAAGCGGCTCACAATACACAACGTACACCACCCTGAAAGTAATACCAAACAGACTTAACCTATAGAGAAAGAAAGGAGGCAGAGGATTACCAAATGCAGAAGACACCGTTTGTTCTGCGATATCGGGATTAAAAAATTATGCAGAATAAAGAAAGAATACTATCGGCAGCTAGAGGTGCCAAACAAGTGAGTGGAATATAGAAGAATGTAAAGAGAGAAGGAAGAACAATAGAACAAGCAAATGGAATTACATGGCCAATTCTTGCTTGCAACAAACCGAGAATGTTGAATGTAAAGAACGCCGGCTCTGACTGATGAACAGGAACCTGAAACGAGAGACCGAAACGTTAATTAAAGCCGCTCAGGAACAAACCATTAGAACAAATCTGATAAAGGCAAAAATCGACATAACTCAGTTAGACAGCAAAAGTAGAATCTGCAGGAAAGGAGACGAAAGTATCAATCATATTTTGAGTGAGTGCAGTATACTATCAGAAAAAGTGTGTAAGCACAGACATGACTGTGTAGGTGAAGGAGTGTAATGGGATGTTAGTGCAGTGTGTGGTTTCAAAATAACAAAAAAGTTGTATGAACACGAACTAGAGGCTGTGATAGAAAATGAGCTTCACCATAGAAACTGACCGTACTATTGAAGCAAGAAGACTAGACATGATTCTAGAAGACACCCACTTCGCAATTCTAGAGTGAATAAGAAAGAAATTGAGAAATATCAGGATCTAGCCAGAAAGCTGAAGAGACTGTGAAAGAGTAAGACAACAATTATACCTGAGATAATTGGTGCACTTGGCACAACACCCAAAAATGCTACGTAAAAGACTGAAATAGGACGGTACTTTTCTGTCGACCCGCAGAAAAGTACGATCCTATATTCTGCATGAAATTTAAGAAATATTCTTGAGATTTTATGAGACTTGTTTTCACCAAACCTCAAGAATAAATTCTTGATAATGAAATTAGCATGTACTTGATTCTTCTTCTTTCACATTCTCCGAATAGCACTACACCATGACATATGAGGATAATAAGGAGAAGGAGATAGAAAAAGAGAAAAAAGGTCAAATTGTTGAGGTAACAAGGACAAGAAAAAAACAAAAACAAAAGTAAAAAACAGAAAAATGAACCTCAGTGGACAGCAATGAAAAGTTCATGATGCGATCCCATAACGTCACTGTGGTTTCTGGAATGCTTTATATATGAAGAGAACGGCTAATGAACGAGCTAGATAACTTACAGGAACAACTTGGAGAGGACACAAGGTGAATAGTAGACATCTGTCGGTCTCGAGAGACCATGGATCAGCGCCCTTAGAAATTGTGTCATCTGTTGATGGTGGTGCAGCGTTTGTTGTGGTTGTAAAGGCCCACATAGGAGTAGCAGTCACGCATTCAGCGACTGTATTTGAAGGAGCACTCTACTGGCGCTACTGGTTTTTCCTTCCGTCGAGTGCGCTTTTCTCTGGTGGCGTTTTCCTGTTTTTCTCCTCGCTTCATCCCCACTAGCAGTATTTGCCTCCAGTGTGGGCGATCATTTGCGACCTCCTTCCATCTCAGAACGTTCAGATCTATTGTCTTAATATCTCTCTTGCAGACATCCTTGAAACGAAGGTGAGGTCGAATATGCAAAGAAATGAGATCTCACTATATGAAGGATACCAAAGGCCACGATTTTATTCTTACAAAATATTGTACTCACATCACAATCGTAGACACATTCTTTTCACCTATGAGGGAAGAAGGAAGGAGAAGGATCTCATTCAGTCATGAATGACCATGGGATTACACCTCACACACACACACACACACACACACACACACACACACACACACACACACACACACACACACACACACACATATATATATATACTCACGCACACATACACACACACACACACATATATATATATATACATACTCACGCACACATACACACACACAAGCACACATGCACACACACACATACACACATGCAAACACACACACACACACACACACACACACTCATTTATATACATAAATATATATTATACTCACATATCCCTAAAGTCAAAATCAAATTATCAATAAATTTCCTTAAAATCCCTGTTATTGTTATGATGAGATGTATCATTGTTGTTGTATAGGTTTGTTGCTGCGTTGGTGATGGTATTTGTGTTGTTCTGGTTGTTACTATTGTTATTGTGGCTGCTGTTGTTGTTATCGTCATCGTTGTTGCTGTTGAAACATCAGATAAGATTCGTAACATCTGCTTCTAAAATGGTTTGCCTCAATATGTACACAATAATGTGATGTGCGTATGCGTGCGTATGGGTGTCCGTGCATGCGTTTGCGTATGTGTGCCTGTGTGCGTGCGTATGTATGAGAATACAATAATGTAGATGTGTGCGTATGTATGCATATATAAATATACATACATGATTTACAGATTTGTACGCACACACACACACACATAGACGTTATAAGCCATCACTCCTGAATGGGATTTGGTGTGAGTTGTCTCGCCTGTCCATAATTTTCAGGTGTTTTAACACCCAGCGCCCACTGGCAAATACACGGGGTATATATACATTAGGTATAAATGGTCGAGAGTATTTATTGCACTAGCGTTGGTTTTATTTCATATTTGAACACACACACACACTCACACGCGGGAGCGTATATATATATATATATAATTTATACACAAACATATATTTATACATATATTTATACATACATACATACATCTGTTGATGGTGGTGCAGCGTCTGCTGTGGTTGTAAAGGCCCACATAAGAGTGATAGTCATGCATACAGCGACTGTATTTGAAGGAGCACTCTACTGGCGCTACTGGTTTTTCCTTCCTTCGAGTGCACTTTTCTCTGGTGGGATTTTCCTGTTTTTCTCCTCGCATATATACAACATGCATATATATGTATATATATATATATATATATATATATATATTATATATATATATATATATATATATATATATATATATATATATATATATATATATATATATATATATAATTATAAGTAAGGGCAAAAGAAAAAAATTTTAATGCCAAAATATGCCATGGAAGAAGCGAACACTCAGTGTTCGCTTCTTCCATGGGTATAAGTGAGTATTTCACTTATTTCTTTGCCGCATTTATCACTGATGAAGGGAAGGTTCTTATGAACTAACTCTGAAATCGGGTCCGATATGGTAATAATGGGATTTTTTAGAAATTTCTGTCAGCTTTCTTCGAAACACGTGCTTATAGTGATAAATTACATGGTTATTGACGTTGTGTCTATTTTCGGCATATTTTGGCATTACAAAATATTTTATTTCGCCCTTGCTTATAAATTGTTTATAAATTTAACCTTTAAAGGTATTTTTTAATATGCTGGCCATTGAGAGAATATTTTTCGAAACATCTTATCCTAAATTATCTATCTATCTATCTATCTATCTATCTATCTATCTATCTATCTATCTATCTATCTATCTATCTATCTATCTATCTATCTATCTATCTATCTATCTATCTATCTATCTATCTATACATATATATATATACACCCGTATATGTCGAACGATGAAAAAGAGTGCGCAACACCGCATTGGTGGATACAACTTTTTTGTTTGTGAATTAAGGCTACCATTGGTTTCATGTTAAGAAAAGTAGGTAAATATCCTAGTGTTTTAACAATTTTTCAAGTCGATCACTTGGAAGAAGGTTTACACCTCAATTTTGGCAAACATAAATGTGTGTGTGTGTGTGTGTGTGTATATATATATATATATATATATATATATATAGCACTTCTCCTCGATTTACGACCGAGTTCCGTTCCTACTGACAGGTCGTATGTCGGATTTATATTTTTCAGTACTATTTTCATTCAAACACAACTGATGCTTAAAAGCGATTGAGTAGATGCCTGGGTTTGAGGGTAGCCTGCGTTGCAAGATGCTGCCATTGTTATCGTACGCATAGCTGCCCAACGTCTGAAAATCGATTTATTGATTTATTTTTTATTTCCTTATTTTTGTGGTCGTAAGTGTGGATGGTCGTAAATCGCATAGGTCGTAAGTCGAGGAGAAAGTGTATTTAAATTCATGTTTGCATGAATTCATAAGTCCTTATTGTATCTTTAAAAGTACAGCACTATCCCAACGTTTTGTTCTGTTTTGAGCGCGAAAACTGAAACGAGATATTAGCGATGAAAGGCAGAGTATCCAGCTGTTATATATGTGGTAGAAAGATACACTTGACGGCTTTCTCTCCAGGGGAAGTGGAATGATGGTGAAAGAGAGAGAAAGAGAGAGAGGGAGAAAATGAGATAGACAGATAGATATATAGATAGATAGATAGATAGAGAGAGAGAGAGAGAGAGAGAGAGAGAGAGAGAGAGAGAAGAGAGAGAGAGAGAGAGAGAGAGAGAGTGGTGAGCTTCGGTCTGGTGGTGTCTTGGAAATGGTAAAGATTACCACGTTCTCTCCCTCAGAAGCAAACAATGTCAAAGCACCAATCCCAGCAGTACCACCTCATCAACTCATGACAATGGGGAGAAGTATCGACGTTATATAAGACAAATGATACACCGCTGCAGAGCAAAAAAAAGGTAAAACTGGCATTCTGCTGGCTATGACGACGAGGGTTCCAAGTTGATCCCATTGACGGAACAGCCTGATCGTGAAATTGACGTGCAAGAGGCTGAGCACTCCACAGATATATGTACCCTTATCGTAGTTCTCAGGGAGATTCAACGTGATACAGAATTTGGCAAGGATGGCTCTTTGGTATACAGGTATGTTAGCTGAGTGGATTGAACCAACGTGAAATAAAGTGTCTTGCTCAAGGACACAACACGTCGCCGGGAATTGAACTCACGACCTTACGATCGTGAGTCGAATATCCTAAGCACTAAGCCACGCAGAGAGAAAAAAAAAAAGGGAAGACCCCAGAAAATTGTCAATGGGAGAAAGCAAAAGGTATTTTAAATGATACTATGAATACCACACTCCGCAGAATAGCATGCACTTCAGGGAATTGAGAACGAGCAATGTGTCATAGAGATCTCAGCTGACCTCTAACAAAATTAATGGTGACGTGGAGGATTTGTAGCTGTTATACAGTAAATAGTGGGATGTTGATGAAGGCCAACTACATTTGAGATTTACCATATTAAAAAATATAAAACACCCAGAAATTGTTGGTTGCTTTTCCGCATGACCAACACGAAATCTGCTCATGTGCGCCCATCTATTGCACCTGTTTTGGGTATAATGAGTGAAAGTCGAACGGAGTCGTGGGATACTCTGATCTAACAGCTCTGATGGGTCCTCACTCCTGTATGTGTGAGACAGAGTCACGTATTGAGTTTCATCCTTTAAATTACATCTTGTTTTAATTCTGTTTTTATATAATCATATATTTATTTCATTTACAGACGTAGCCAAAAGTTTGGAACGTGAGTCTGAAAATGAGAATTTTTGTATTAAATGCCCAAAGTTATAATTTGCTCCAAGTGCCCCTACAACTACTGAGATGACAGTCACTCTATTATTATTGAGTGAGAGAGCAGTGCATGCCATCAAAGGGACACTGGGGTATTATTATTATTATTATTATTATTAGTAATAATAATATTATCAAGAACAAAAATGAGGGGAAAAGAAGAAAGACAAAGTCAACCTCAGTGGAGTTTGAACTCAGAACGTGCTATGCATCTTACTGTCTTGCTAACGATTCTGCCGGCTCGCCATCTCTCAGACTTTGTAATATTCTTTTGTACAAGAGGCACAGGGCCTATGATAAATTTGAGGGTGGATTACATCTACTCTACTGAGTCGATTACATCTACTCCAGTGAGTAACTGGTACTTATTTAATCGACCGCGTGAGTATGAAAGGTAAAGTCGACCCCGGCAGAATTTGTACTCAGAATGTGAAGACGGATGAAATATCGCTAAGCATTTTGCCCAGTGTGCTAAAGTTTCTGCCAGCTCACTGTCTTCAGACTTTGTAATACTAGAATTTACTTTCAGTTTTTTTCATTGAGACTCTATCTTACATACACACAGACACACACGCGCGCGTATACTCATTTTACACGTGTTTCAGAAAGCCGATGATACATACATACTTGTATCACTCTCTCTCTCTCTCTGTAAATGTATATATATATATATATATATATTTATACTGGAATAATTATTGTGAAGCATTGTGTAGAATATATTACATAAAGAATCGTGGGTAAGGCCAAAACAATGCAAAGTAAATGCAAAGTAAATCACAAGAAAACAAATATGTGAATTAATGTAGACTTACCTTGTATTGAATATTTCGGGGTTATGGCCCCATTTTCAAGAAATAGATGAATGTTGCCGATGTGCGTGTGTGTGAGCGTGTGTGGACTGGACATATGCGGAAATGTGTTGCTTCCTGTAACTCTCTTCTGTTGCTGATCTTGGGTTTATTTTGGTGTATAAGGATGGCCTCAGAGATTCTAAGGTTACCCCTGTTCTTCTGTGTTACCTTGATGTGCAACACCTTTCTGCGCATGTCCATTCTACACACGCTTACACACACGCTCATCAGTAACATTCGTCTATTTCTTGAAAATGGGGTCATAACTCCGAAATATTGAATACAAGATAAGTCTACATTAATTTCACATACATGTTTTCTTGTGATTTACCTTGCATTTACTTCACATTGTTTTGGCTTTACCTCCGATCCTTTATACAATATATATATATATATGTATATATATAAATACAATAAGAGGCTTCCAAATAGGAAAGCGTTGTGCTAGAAAGAGCAGTAGAAATCTCAAGGCCACAAAAAGGGATAAATTCACGAAAGGAATGAAAATTAAAAACGTTTACTATCTCAACTATTTCCCACACCGCAGTTTCTAACTATTTCCAGCAAAACAATATTCGCTGAAGGCCAGTTTTCTTCAGTGGGACAGCCTTTAGATTTCAGACATACAGACCACCAGATCCACATGTAGAACTAACGGTTTGTAAATCCTAACTTTTCAAACCACTGCGCAGACGCAGATTATACCCGGCGACAGAGAGGATGCCGGTAAAATTTTCGAACAAATTTATCAAATATATATATATATATATATATATATTACGGGTGTTGTGAGAATAGTTGCCGTCGTCTGTAAGTCATTGCAAATGCATATACAAATGTGTATGTGTGCTTGTGTGTGTGTGAGCATGTGTGTACGCGCGCACGAGTATGCTACACATGCCTAAATAAATATTTTCAGAGAGAGAGAGAGAGAGAGAGAGAGAGAGAGAGAGGTAGAGTAAGAGAGAGAGGGACAGACAAAGAGACAAAGAAATAAAGAGAGAGAGAGAGAGAGAATAGGAGAGAGAAGAGAAATGGAAAATGTGTGTGAGAGGTGAGATGATTCACGTAGTTAGCTGTACCCTGATGTCTAAATCACTGTCGTCTGCTTTTGTTTCTTGTGGCTAATCATCTGGATATAAATCTCTGAGATACACAAACTCCCTCACTCACTCTCCTCTTCTCCCTCTCTCTCATCCTCATTCTCTCCTCACACATTACTTTTGCCTTTCACTTTCACACAAGGCACATTTCTTATATCTTCTCTCTCACATCCTCTTCAAGTGCCTTCATCACAGTTCTATTTCTTTCTTTCTTTCCTCTTTTGTTATTTTCGTTCCTTCTCTCTATCTATCCAGCTCGACCACTTGTCATTATTTTTACCCATTCCTAATTCCGCCTGGTTTTTCTTTTACTCCAACTCTTTTCCTCTGATATTTGCTTCCTCTTTTCATTCCGAGGACCCCATAACCCTTCTCTACTTTTTTGCCAGAAGAAAGTGGCTTGCGGTGGGTTTGGAGGTGAGTCACGTTGAATGCACTCGAAAAAAAAAAACATGTGGAAAAAAAAAAAACGGGCCCTTTACGAAATATTTACCCAAGATCGGGACAGGTATGCGAATAGAACGATCGATGAAACTGATGAAGCAAAGGCTGGGCGTCTCGCGGAACAGAGGGAGAGAGACAGAAGCAGGAGACATCATGAATCGGACACTCGGAAAGCTGAACGTCTGGCGAAACAGAGAGAAAGAGACAAAAGCAGGAGACGCATGAATCGGATGATCATGTGAATACAAATGGAATAAAACAAGTTTTGCGTAAACCGGACCACGGGTTATCGAGTCACGTGGCTTTTTCAGGTACCTTTATAAATAGCCAAACTGGTATATAATGGGAAAATGCATTGAAAGTAAGTTACCATTTAAATCTGAATGCACACGGAATAACAGAAGTTTCACGTAAATTGAACAAT
>NW_021832788.1:27500-32589 GCF_006345805.1 Octopus sinensis
TTACAACTTCTACACGCATCGTCTAAATGTGTTGCATGAAACCAATAAAGCCTACATGGAAGTGTCCTGATATTTCTAATAAAACTTTGTCTTTGTTTTCCGATGAACTCTGCTGAGTTAACTTATTTTTCATTTTTTTCTGGATTTTTCAAATTGTAAGGGTTATTTATGGACAATTTGTATATCCAGGCTGTAGTAATCAAATGGCGAACAAGCAATAGAAAAATCTTGTACTACAATGCAATAATTTTTTTTTAGCTTTGAAGTTCGTATGAATATTGCTTGAAGGTTTCCTAACTTAATCTTCTGTTTTTGTGAAAAAAGAATATAATTATTTTAAGGTCTTTAATAGAAACTCTTTTAAGATTTCAACTACATTTTGCAAAAAATTTTGGTGACATTGCAAATTCAATTAATGCAAAACATTTGCCAATTAATAGTCATTCCATAAACGGGATCAGATAACTGCTCGTTTAATAGACTGCCTTACTAGTTATTTGATATACTGTGCCAAAGTGGAATTAAATGATAACTTACCATTGAAATCTTACAAAGGGTATAAACAGGAATTAAATTTAAAACGCGATTTTGCTCGCATAAGCATTCATTGGTCAACCCATACAAGAAATTTGCTTGTAGACTTTCAAAATTTTTGGCGCTCAAGGCAAATCAGTAACAATATTCTTGCTTTTGCATTTGCTTGCAATAACGGAAATAGTAGAAAGAAACTGAATTGTTATCTTTGCTTAACAGAAAACAGAAAAGAAATTTATTATTACTGCAGAACAAAACCGTCTTGAACCCAAGAAACGACATCCTGTGTACTTGTTTTCTCTAATTCGAAAAAGCGGTCAAGTAATTTTCACAAGGCTGATCGACAACAACAACAACAAAAAAAGAAAACTACAATAAAGGGTTTTTAACAGTTTTCAATTACATCTCTGACCTCTACCAACTATTGATTGTCTCTGGATGATCCGACCGTTGCACCATACCAACAGCCCAACACAAAGTACACAATACAGTACCCCTGTACGATACGGCTGTAGGGTACTTTGTACAGAGATAATTACAGCTTGGAAGAGGTTAGTTTTTGAGGCAAGAAAGAGATTAAAAAAATGTTTGGGATGTCTGTATATCGGTCTAAAATGCGAGTGAAAGATGAAACACATTGGTGTAAAGTGTTAAGAATTGCAAGATAAGATAACGCTGGGATGGTCACAACTGGAATGTCCCCGATCCTTGGTGTGCGAACTGGACTGACTTGGGGCTAAGCAACAACAACAACAACAACAACAACGCCGACAACGACGACGACGACCACCACTAGCAACAAAATCAACAAGATGTATTATACACCATCTCTTACCACTGCCCTCATTCTTCTCCGTTTTCACCTGTACATTAATACTATACAGTAACAAATATCAATGAAGGAACCACCACGTAATCAATCATCAAGCTAGAGAAAGCAGTTAAATCTCCCTTAAATAACAACCACAAAACATGGATCCTCACCACCAGTACCACCAGTACCCGTAATACACTGTAATGTCAGTCACCATCGTTATATTCTGCCACCACCACCACTGCCACCACCACCACTGCAACCACCATCGCCTTGCCGCCGCACTTGCCTTCCCCGCACTCGCCTTCCCGCCGCACTCACCTTGCCGCCGCACTCGCCTTGCCGCCGCACTCACCTTGCCGCCGCCATCGCCTTGCCGCCGCTGCCATCGCCTCACTACTACCACCATCACATCGTCGTCGCCACCATCACCATGCTGCCGGCGCCATCCCCTCACAGCCGGCGCCATTACCTCGCCGTCGCCACCACCACCACCATGCTCCCAGCGCCATCATCTCGCGCTGCCGCCTCCATCACTGTCTTCACTGCTACCTGTAACATTGTATTGCCAGAATCGCTACTATCATGTCCTACTGCTACCACCAACCACCACTGCTTTTCTTATCCCCATCACTACGATCGCTACCATATCCATCATCGCGCATTGTCACTATGACTAACAAACACAAGCCATTACTAGCACTATACCAACCACCTACACCATCACCACCACCGCTACCACCACGAACACCGTTAAGAAGAAGAAGAAGAAGAAGAAGAAGAAAAGAAGAAGAAGAAGAAGAGGAAGAAGAAGAAGAAGAAAAAGAACAGCAACAACACTAACAACAAGAACAACCAAACTGTAGCCACTATCTACAGCCATATATCATAACCTAAGCATATTAAAAAAAAGCCGTCAAAGCAAATGCAAGCGCCATCTGTTGCACAGCAAAATTTATAAAATAAGATAGAGGGAGAGAATTAAATTTATCAATAACGGTTATGACCAGGAAGTCCAATAATCAAAGTATCTCAACCATGACCACCACCTCTTTGTTTTCTGCTGCAGAATAGTGTATCAAAGACTACGTTACCTAACTGTGCTCTTTCTATTTTTTTCAGACGGTACGCTGTGATTTGAGGGAAACTTGACTGTTATTTCTTGGAAGTCGACCGACCACCTGGTGGTTTCCGCCCAGTTATTTCGTTCCCACGTTCAATCAATATGATATTATCAGGTATATTATCTACTTGAAGTAAAGGCGGCGAGCTGGCAGAGTCAGTACCGCGCCGGACAAAATGCTTAGCGGCAATTCTTCCGGCTTTATGCTCTGAGTACAACTTCGTCTTTCATTTCATGCTTTCGGGGTCGATAAAATAAGTACCAAGTGAGCACTGGGGTAAATGTAATCGACTTACCCCCTCCGACGAAATTTCTGGCCCTGTGCTAAAATTTGAAACCGATATTATGTCAGTTGCAACTCCGGACAGAAGTATTAGTTTCTCATTTTTTTGTAGGGAATTCATAATGCAAAAAGCAATTTTCAAGCCGGTGGTTTCCAGTTTAGTCCCGCTTGCGCTATCTCAGCCAAATGTCTTTCATTACAGCAGTGACTCTCAGCCAGGGTCGATATGTCCTTGGGCAGTGGGGTTCCATATAAGATTTTTGAGGGTCCATGCAAGCAAAATAGTAATTTGGAGATCCACAATATTATCTTAAGGGTCCATGAAAAATTTTTGCTTGGAATGTATTTGCTGTAATGAACAACAAGGTTTCTTTCTCTAACGCTTAACAGAGTAAAACGTGTTTCTTGCTAACGTATGCATGCAGACGTGGGAAAATAAAAATAAGAATTTTGAAAGAGTATTTATGAAGCTAGTTTTTAAAACATCGAATAACTATAGGGGTCCATCAGAATACAATGGTAAACAAAGGGGTTCATAGATGAAAAAAGGTTGCACGTCGCATGTAGATAGATAGATGTTCAGATGGATGGATGGATGGATATGTATATATATATATATATATATATAAATAGATTATAATATAGGGTATCTAAGCGATACCAACACGCTTGAAATACCAGCCAAAACTTGACTCTAAAACCACATTAAAAGTGAAGCAAAGGCGGTTTTAGAGTCAAGGTTTGGCTTCTATTTCAAGCGTGGTGGTATCACTAAGATACCCTAAATTATAATCTTAATAACAATTATTACCTTTGAAGGTTTTTATTCCCATGCTGGCCACTTGATAAGTTCGATATTTAAATATCGATTTTGTGATCTCTTGAGCACCACCAGCATAAATATTTTTTCCCTCTGTCTTCCCTTCTCGGGATTTTTCCTTCTCCTTGTTTCCGACGAAGAGCTCCGCTCGAAACGTTAAACCCTCCTTCCCTTCTTTCCTGAGCGTCAAATAATACTTTAATTGTTCCACGTCCTCGCGTTGCTGTGTTTTTTTCTGTGTTTTCTTGTTTGGATTAACTTTAAATATATATATATATATATATACAGAGAGAGAGAGAGAGAGAGAGAGAGAGAGAGAGAGAGAGAGAGAGAGAGAGAGAGAGAGAGAGGACGGATGGATAGATAAATATAGATGGATAGATGGCTGAATAGATGGACAGAGAGGTAAATAGATAGATAGATAGTTAGATAGATAGATAGATAGATAAATAGATAAATAGATGGATAGATAGCTAGCTAGATAGATAGGTAGAGAGATAAATAGATAGATAATAGATAGATAGATAGATAGATAGATAGATAGATAGATAGATAGATAGATAGATAGATAGATAGATAGATAGATAAGTGGACGAGTGGTTGTTTGGAACGTAACTGCGTTTGACAGATTCAAATTAATACATTTTTAATGCTGGGTCTGTTTGCTGTATCCACTCAAGGCGGTGAGCTGGCAGAATTGTTAGCCGGGCGAAATGCTTAGCGACATTTCGTCCGTCTTCACGGTCTGAGTTCAAATTTCGCCGAGATCGAACTTACCTTTCATCCTGGGGTCTATGCAGTCGATTTACTCCACTCACCCGAAATTGCTGGCCTCGTGCTGAAATTTGAAATTTACATTTATTAGTCCACAACGAAATTCTTATATATTTCATATTGTACCATGTATACAATATAATGTCTATCGATATGTTGAAAATTAAACGAAGGAAAGTAGATTATAATTAATAGCCGCAGGAGTGGCTGTGTGGTAAGTAGCTTGCTTACCAACCACATGGTTCCGGGTTCAGTCCCTCTGCGTGGCATCTTGGGCATGTGTCTTCTGCTATAGTCCCGGGCCGACCAATGCCTTGTTAGTGGATTTGGTAGACGGAAACTGAAAAAAGCCTGTCGTATATATGTATATATATATACATATGTGTGTGTGTGTATATGTTTGTGTGTCTGTGTTTGTCCCCCTAGCATTGCTTGACAACCGATGCTGGTGTGTTTACGTCCCCGTCACTTAGCGGTTTTGGCAAAAGAGACCGATAGAATAAGTACTAGGCTTACAAAGAATAAGTCTTGGGGTCGATTTGCTCGACTAAAGGCGGTGCTCCAGCATGGCCGCAGTCAAATGACTGAAACAAGTAAAAGAGTAAAAGAGTAAAAGAGAGAGCCTCACCACTGACAGCTGATATCAAGCCCTTTAAAATACCAATGGAAAAAAATAGTCTTCGTGGTTCGATTGGAAGAGTGGCAAGAAAAACCACCACCACCCCACCACCACCACCCCCG
>NW_021832789.1:0-2500 GCF_006345805.1 Octopus sinensis
CTGGGATAAAATTTTGAGTTATGGTCAATCAGAGCTGGTGGAGTGTGAGGAAAAGATAAACTCGGATAAATATGTCTCCATATTGAAGAAATGACTCCTTCTAATCTTCTGTAGTGGTGACATGATTAAAGAAGAATATATATGGAAGATGGAGCTCCTTGTAATACAACTGAAAGGCCCCAAGATTGGTTGGAAGAGAACGGATTTAGAAAGCTTCCATGGCCAAGCCAGTTACGTATATGAACCCTATTGAACACCTTTGGGTAGAAAAGACAAGACACTTCGTAAAAAGAAAAAGGAAGCATCCTCAAACCCGGAGTTTTTGAGGGACTGCATGAAACATGACATGGAATTCATTAAGAGAATATTTGTCATCTGATCAGCAGCTTACCTAATAGGGTCTATGCTCTGAAAAATGCCAAGGGCATGTCTGGTAAATATGATATATTCACATTATGTTAATTAACAAATATATTGGAATGTATAATTTCAGATTTAAATAAATGTTAACGATTATAAGGGTGTTTACTTCTGTCATGTCTGTGTGTATATGTATGTATACACACACTCTCTCTCTCTCTCTCTCTCTCTCTCTCTCACACACCACACACACACACACACACACACACACACACACGCACACATATATATTAGATATAAAAATACAAAATGGGATAAGAATGCAAAACATCAAGACAGTTGGGTGATACAAAAAAGGGACAAGAAAACATCCAGATAGACGATACAAAGAAAATGAGGGCGGGTAATTCGGAGTTCTCTTTCCTCAGTCGAGTTCTAGAATATCTCTGCAATTTCGGCTGGTTAAACTTGAGATTGCCTCAATCTGGCCATATATATATGTATATTATATATATATATATATATATATATATATATATATATGTATTGGAAGTATATATGTATACATATATATAGGTATGTATAAGTATAAGTATATATTATATATATATATATATATATACAACACATAAATATATATGTGTACATATATATACATATAAATAAATATGGACATATATAGACAAATATATATGTACGCATATATACAATAGATATATATGTACCTATATATATATATATATAAACGTATATATTATACACATTGATATATATATATACACATATATACACAAATATACACATGTAAATATATACATACATACATACACACACACACACACACACACAACACACACACACACACACATATATATATATATATGCTTATGTGTGTGTGTATGTGTAAAGTCCTTCATTCTGCTTTCCCCATCTCGTTGTTTCTCTTTCTCTCTCCATCTCTTCTCATATTCCCATCCTTTCTTTCTCATTCATGCTTTAACTTATCTATAAATTAATTTTTCTTTTGGTGCTTGGGCCATATTTAAATTTTTGTATTTGTCTTCTCATACAGTCTATCCAACAAATACTATACTTTCAAAGCTGTGATAAATTTTGATCTAATCACAGCGCTATATTTATTTTGGTTGATTGTTTGGATTTGCCTTGTAATATCTTCCTAACTCTCCATTTACTTCATTTTTGTCTGAAGATCGGAAACGTCCAACTCGCCGTAGCATTATAGTGATTAGCGATAACCTCAGCTTCTACTATATCTTGATATTTCATTAATATTATTTTAGTAATCATTGGTCTGTTTTCATCGGTATATAAGTAACCCGAAATACATATTCTTCGCATAAATGAAAGATGCACGAAATATCTACCTCTGATGAATTTCCACTACGACATTTTTAATCAACACAGTGTGTCATTCTGTACACGCAATAATTTTCATGCGCTGTGGTACAGAGAAAATTGCAGTGGATAAAATAATTTGTACTAAATCCAGTCGTTCTCTTTTCCATAGATTATATTTACTCACTGGATACATAAAGTTCTTGCACCAGTGCACTTATGCACACAGTTCAACTATGAGATTGCAGACAGAAATTCATGACGAGTGCTACATTTGGAATATACCGATTTTCTACCCTGTCATGATCTACTCTGCTGGTTTCTCTCCCTCTCCCCGTCTCTGTATATATATATATATATACAATGGGGTGTTGAAAAGTTTCTGGATGTAAGGGTGTCACGAAATACCTTGCTGGAGGCTTGACCTTTCGTGTTCTTTTACAGGTCTTAGAAAACCTGAAGGACCGTTGCAATATGTGTGTGAATCTGGGAGAATACTCTGAATAAAATCACAATGAATTTTCTTTTATCCAAAGCCACGAACTTTTCACCACTCCCTTCTATCTATCTATCTATCTATCTATCTATCTATCTATCTATCTGTAATAATGATGATGATGATAATAATAATAATAATAATTATAATAATAATAATAATAATAATAAGGATTATTACGAAGTAGCATTAGCAGTGCCGTTAATTCCATTATGTATATATGTATATACACCTTCTAACAGATCTACACGTGTTTCTACTGCATCGATTAGAAACAGTTGCAATTGC
>NW_021832789.1:5000-15000 GCF_006345805.1 Octopus sinensis
TGCTTTCTCTTACAACACGTAAGTACTCTTCCCATTTCTCTTAGTTTATGCACTTAAAATCAGTATATATTCTGGCACTATGAAAAAGTCCGAGCAGCTATGTGAAGCGGTTAGATATATAGCAGGAAGAATTCCACCCAAACATCTCCCTATGATTGTAAAATGGCTATCCCAGACAGCAAAGAGTATACCGATTCCCGGGATACTAGTCATCAATCTGTTTATATTCAAATCCAGCCATATCTGTCTTACAGACCGACAAGAAGTTCCACAAATTGAGACTGCCAACGGCAGCATCACACTACACTGTTGCATTCATATCTTCGCATACCTATTCGGCAGTGACAACTTCAAAATACACACATGGAAAAAAATATTGTACAGCTTCAGTTTGAAGACAAGTTTTCTAACTTCCCTATATTATATCGTTAAGTAACAGACCCTTTTTAACGAGAGGTGGGGAAAAAATTACCCTTTCTCATGGTAAATTTTATTGCCGATGTTACTGATAACTTCATAAGTAGTTGTGACATATCAATAACGCTTATTAAAATAGCAATACCTGTTTGTATTCAGCTGCTATTAGCCTAAAGGATCATCAGGGAATTATTTGCATAGTACACAGCAATTTGCTATATGAAACGTAAAGGGTAATGAACGTCACTAGCGGAAAGCAGAAGCAATCTAAGGCAGGAAATATGACAATCAAATGCTCTTATAAAATGTAAGATAAATGATGTGTTCACAGAACACCAACAATACCTCCTGAGAAAATTATCCAAACGTTCAGAGATTTTGTCTAAAATCTCGAGGGAAAATTAATAACTCTGAAGCATGAACTCAAGAGGCAGAATGAACAAAAAAGTAATCTTTACCCGAAAAAAGAATTACAACTGCAAGTTTATTTTTAATCCCAAAGCATTTCACGGGAGAATGAGGAATGATAACATAATGAAAATATACTTTTCCTATGAAAACCTAAAATCATTCCTTTTTATGATGTCAAAAGGATATAAGGATTAAGCCATATAATGAGGAAACACGCTCTTCGTAGGTTACTGGTTTCAGACTTAAACTGTTCATAAAAAGCTACTTAAACATAAATTTAAATGTGAAAATATATAGAAGGTAAGATTGAAATAACGAACAATCTTGCCATAGCACGAGTACCCCTTGTGGCCAAGTATGAAAACTCGATCTTAGTAGGGAACTATAGAGCCATAGCCTGCCTTAAAATTATGTAGAAATTGTTCACAAGCTGTGTGGACCATTTGATCTAAGACAATTGCGTGTTTAGCAATATAGTCACTGATGAGTAGGTAAGTTTCAAAAGGAATGTGGAAATGCGCCGAACAACTTGTAAATAAATCTTGCTGAGTTAAGTAATAAATGACCGTTGAAAAGTTGCGATAACATGACTTGATTATAAAACAACATTCCAATCCATTTCCTATTTAGGGCTCTAGAAGTCACTACAGTTGGCAAATAGTAACGCTGTCTTATTTGCTGCCATTGAAAGGGTCATGAAGATATGGTCTGCAACCCCCAAAATTGTAATTGAAAACGGAATGATAGCCTCCAGTGTTATAAATATTTCAAAGAGACTATTCCAATGCAACCCGTCTGTCTGTGTTCTTGTTTACTTCGGTCTTAATTCTTTAAGAAAACCATTGACTTGTCTACAATAGCAAGACTTCTTAATGTTACCAATAATTCCCTTGTAGATCTTCTAGAAAGCTAGGTTCAAAATATTGAGTCAAAACATTTTTGCTGATTTAAGGATGGAGTCCTACAACCCCTCCACAAAAGCATATTTAACATCTGAAAGTGGAAAACCTATCCCAAAACCCAAATCTTTTTATCAGCAGCCTCTGTACCTATTCGGTTTCCCGAAAAGAGTACTATAAATATTTCGGTATTCATGGAAATATATTATACATGTTGTGAACTAATATAGAGTGACGGAAGATTATTAAAACTGGCTAAAAGAGATCTGGTAGTCAGAGCTTTCCTTTTAAAATAATACTGATTCCCGGGACACAAGTCATCAAACTATTTATATTCAAATCCAGCCAGATCTGTCGTACACACCAAGAAGAAGTTCAAAGAATTGAGACTGCCAACGGCAGCATTACACTACACTGTCACATTCATATCTTCGCATACCTATTCGGCAGTGACAACTTCAAAATACACACATGGAAAAAAAAAATGTACAGCTGCAGTTTGAAAACAAGTTTTCTAACTTCCCTATATTATATCGTTATATATTATATCTGTTATGTGTCGTGAGGTTGTGAGTTCGAATCCCGAACCAGGCTGCGTGTTGTGTTATTTCACGTTGCACCAGTTCACGCAGCTGTAGAAATGAATTGCGACGTCACAGGTGCCAAGCTGCATCGGCGTTTGCCTATCCCTTGGATAACACTGGTGTCGTGGAGAGGGGAGGCTGGTATGCATGGGCGACTGCTGGTCTTCCATAAAGCAACCTTGGCCGGACCTGTGCCTGGAAGGGTAACTTTCTAGGGGCAATCCCATGGTCAGTCATGCTCGAAGTGGGGTCTCAGTACTATAATATACTTTCAGCACCGTTGTTGGTACCAACATTTGGAATACTTGACTGGTCGATAGAGGGAATCTACTTCATAGAACTTAAAATCTTTAAGATTCTGACATCAACGGTAAACTTCCACAAAAGCAGTAACATTGGTTCCAAAATTTGGCTCCAGGCTAGAAATTTCGGGGGACTCTAGTACTTATTTTATCGATCCCGCAGGGATGAAAGGCAAAGCCGGCCTTTGCGGTATTTGAACTCAAAGCATGAAGTTGCAAGAAATGCCGCTAAGTATTTTGTCCTATGTGCCCGACGATTCTGCCAGCTCCCCACTTTCACAGAAGAAGTAATGTTGAAAGATTTTATTTCGGAAGTTAAGTGGGAGAAAGAAGCTTAAGATCATAGCTAACACCCTTTGAATGCCGCATAACACGAAAACCGCCTGATAAACAAGAGAAGAAAAATAAACACGTCCACCAAATGATCAAAAATCGGGTGAATAACATCCTGTAGGATAGTAGTGAAGTCCTTAAGAAAGACTCGTTTCTTGATGACCTCCCATGTAAACACAGTGAAGACTTATATAAATGATACGCGCAACATACTGCAAAAATGTTATGCATAGTTATATTTACCGGAAACTTGAAAATGATAATATTAACCTGAATATGAACTTGATATGTAATCTCCCTTGGAATAGAGATCAGCATATAATTTTATATCACGAAGGTTTTGATCTTGCAATATAAGTGCGGTGAGCTGGCAGAATCGTTAGCACTTCGGGCGAAATGCTTAGAGGTATTTCGTCTGTCTTTACGTTCTGAGTTCAAATTCCGCCGTGGTTGAATTTGCCTTTCATCCTTTCAGGGTCAATAAATTAAGTGCCAGTTGTGTACTGGGGTCGATCTAATCGACTGTCAGCTTCCCCAAAATTTTCCGATCTAGGGCCTAGAGTAGAAAAGAATATAAGTGCGGGAAATACCTACAAAAATCCTAAATGAACAGTGCGGAGACTGATGGCCTAAACTCTCAAGATACAGCAAGAAATGTGGTTCTGTGGACGACAAAACCTGTAACCAACAGCTGCCGAAAACTGTCATAATGGTCTTACATACCAGTGCGACATGATGTTGCTAAAACAACGCATAATGTCCGCTACCAAAAAGACTACGCCATGATATAAACAACAACTTCACGGTTTGGTATACGCACAAATCATTACAAAGAATATTGGTGAAACATTTCCATTAAAATTATTTACCAAATGCAAAAGTAACAAACCTCGTACGGGGACAGCAAAGAAAAAGTATGCATAAACATAGTGGTTAGGGATTCTGCAGATGTAAACAGCTTTTTCAAAACCACTTAGAAGGGGAATATTTATGGACATCTGCTGGAAAACCTGTAGCCCCTCTACTCTCATTACAAAGTAACATTTATAAAAATCATCATTGGTTGAAATATTAGTAAATAAATTAATGATAACTTGGAAAAGCTGGGACATTGGGACAAAGAGAGAGACTAGCATGCAAAATCTGTAAGTGGAACAGTAAAAGATTGCAAGACATTTCTCAAGTTGAACATTTAAAACTTGCAGTTGTCATTGTTTAAATTCCAACGATGGGGTATATATTTCTTAATTCGAAATCTACATGTTCGCTTTAAGAAAAAGCTCTAATAAACTTCAGAAACATAACCTCTCTCTCTCTCTCTCTCACACACACACACACACATATACATTTATATGTAGGAAGCTTGCTTACCAACGACATGGTTCCGAGTTCAGTTCCAATTGCGTGGCACCTTGGGCAAGTGTCTTCTACTATACACTCGGACCGACCAAAGCCTTGTTAGACGGAAACTGAAAGAAGCCCGTCGTATATATATGTATACATATATATATATATATATATATATGTGTGTGTGTGTGTGTGTGGTGTGTGTGTGTGTGTGTGAGTGTGTGTGTGTGTGTGTTTGTGTGTCTGTGTTTGTCCCCCAACATCGCTTGACAACCGATGCAGACGCAAGGACATCTGTGTTTGAAATAAAAGAACTCCATCTAATGTTTAAAATGCGATGAAGGCAGTTTTAGCGTAATTGTTCTAACAATTTGAAATGTCTTCATAAGATATTCATATTTCAGAACAATAAAACAAGGATGGTAAGACAAATGATTTGTAAAGAGCCAATTTTGTATTGTTGTTTATATGTCGTTGGTGCCAAATACATGACTCTAAGCCACCAAATGCTTGTGCTGCCCATTGAATTCGCAGATATATTTCTGTGTCCTAATTTCCATCATTTTGTACACAGCTTCCAAGGCAGATGAAAGAATCAATAACCTCAAGTAGCTTACGCTTGACAAAAATTTTAGCAGGTTGATACATTACAACTGTTTTTTTTTTTCAAGTCGATGTTCAAGCCAAAATCATCACAAGCTGTGTCAAATGTAGATACAAGAGACTGCAGGCCTGTTTCAGAATGACTGACAAGATCGCAATCATCAGCTTACAAAATTTCCCTAATGAGTGAAGTTAAAAAAAAACCTTCGTTTTGAATTTGAGTCTGGTGACGTTAAAAACATTTCCTGTTGTTCGATATCTTTTGTAAATACCCTCCTCGGAGTTTTAAAAAGCAGGTGACAACACAACAGCAAAATATATTGCAAAGAGGGTGGACGCATCTAAGTCTCCTTGCTTTACTCCATTTTCCATGGCAAAAGATCCAGAGACCCTACCACCAAAATTAACTCAAGCTTTCATATGTTGATGCAAAGCTCTGATCACGTTTACAAATTTTCCTGCGTAGTCTATTTTCGTTAGAAATAGCCACAGAGCATTTCTATTAACAGTATCAAATGCTTTGCTCAAATCAACAAAGCAATGGTAAAGGGGAAGATTTTGCTCAATGCACTTTTCTTGCAATTGACAGATAGTAAAGATACAACCAGCTGTGCTCCTGGAGGAGCGAAAACCACTCTAAGACTCAGACACCATATTCGGAACTATGAAGGTATTTAAACATTCTAAGAGAATGCAGGCAAGCACCTTTCCAGCCACAGACAAAAGCGAAATCCCACGAAAATTACCACACTTATCCTTTGGTCCCGACTTATACAAGGAGACGAAAATGGCATCTTGAGGCATTTTCTTAGTTCTCCAACAGTGATAAATTTATATATTTAAGAGTTCAAGCACTTTGTCACCCACATATTTCAAGATCTCTGCACAGATGCCATTAGACCCTGCAGACATTGTTATTCAGCTTATTTACAGCTAAATAAATGTCATTTAGAATTGGTTCAAATGCCATCTCTTCTATAACTGGAAGGTGTTCGATTTTTTCTTCATTTTCATGTCAGCAGATGACGGCCTATTCAAAAGTGCAGAAAAATGTTCTACCCATCGCTTATAAATAGAAGCAGTGTCAGTCCATTTGCTGTTCTCTCTCACTGAAGCTGTTGAATATTTTGAGCCGTATACCTCCTCAATATAAGAGTACAAACTCTTGGCGTCATTTCTATCAGCTGCTCCTTGTGCCCCTTTTGTTCTATCATTCCACCATTCCTGTTCAATTTTCCTTAGAGCAGTCTGCACTTTCCCTTTCAGCCTTCTGTAAGCTTCGTTTGAGTTGGGGTTCAAGGACTGATAAAGAAGAATATTGCCTAAGTTTTGTCTTTCTAAAAGTAGATCATGAATTTCTGCTGATTTATCTGAGAAGCAGTCACAGGATTTAAATCCCCCTGACAAACTTGCAGCCTGAAATACTTTTGTTTTGAAATTTTCCCATAGATTGTTTGATTCAAGACTGATATTTTCTATAGCATCATGGAATCTTTGCAAGTTGCTTGGTAATTTGAAGCTGGCAACATTTAACTTTTTGGGTACCTTAGGACCAGACTGTCGACATTTAGGCACTATCGAAAATATTTTTTTCCACGCACCAGACGATGGTCAGTCCAGCTCTCTGCTCCTTTCATAGCCCGAATGCTAGAAACATCTTTCATATCACGTTCCCTAATCAAAGTATAATCTATGTGCTCAGATCTTGGGTGCATCCAGGTGGTTTTATATTTATTTTTCTGCCTAAACAGAATGTTGGTGACAACCAGGTTATTCTCAGTACAAAACGTCAAAAGAGCTACTCTATTTTTATTACATTTTCCAGTCATATGTCGATCAAAAACAGGCCATGAAACGTAGTCATTTCCAACTATTGCGTTGAAATCTCCTAGTAAGACCAGCTTGGCAGAAAATGGTACTTTTCTCAATAATTGTGCTAGATCGTCATAAAACTGCCCTACATTTTCATCAGAATGAGACATTGTTGGTGCATAAATACTGACAACGGTAAGAAACCTACCTTTTGTCAGGTTTATACGGCATGGCATTGTTCGTTCAGATATACCACTTGGAAATTCTCCAATGGAGGATACTAATGAATTCTTGAGAGCAAACCCAACACCAGATTCTCTATTCTTACCCTCATGTAGGCCTCTCCAAAATATAGTATATCCAGAAGTAGGTTCATTTATTTAACTCTCGCCAGAGAGATGAGTTTCAGGGAGCGCAAATATAACAAGGGAATCTTTCTTAAGCTCACATGCAATAAATGCAGTACACCTTTCTGGCCTCTTGTTGAAATTATCATCAAGATGTGTGCGCACAATCCAACTGCCAAAATTCAGAAGTTGTTCATTTTTATTTTTTCTTGAAGATTGTTTGACCACAGTGGCAAGATTATAACCGGGTCCAGCCTGTGATACACTGGGACACCTGTCGAGCCAGACCTTTTCCCCTGACGTTCCCAAGCCTTTTTTTGCCATTTACTGAATCTGTTTGTGACATTTTAGAGTAAGTTACAAGTGTATTTTTAGGCTTCTTCTAACCAACCAGTTCAAGGATTTTACTAAGATTTGGTGTACAAGTAGTACCTGTGCAGATAAATAATTTTCAGTTGGTGTAGCTTGCTCTGCACTACCTCCACCTATCAATTTGATAAGAGGAAATCGTTTTTTCTTTAAGCTGTGTGTGCATGACAAGCCTTCTGTATTTGTAGAACTAATGATGGAAATATTGTTTATAGCAAAATAAATTGAATGTAATTTGAACTCGCATCCATAAAATTTGTCACATTTAATGTAATTAAAGTCAGTTGATGCATCAATTTCTATGTCCCGTGCACATCGAGAGCAGATCTACGTTAATCAATACATCTGCTAAACAGAAACAGGAGAGATTAAGAAGACAAAGTTTTGAAGTAGTTAAGTTGTCAATGATGACACTTTCAACGGTGTGACATGAAAATTGACAAAACCAGGAACTTCCAAGGCCTCGGGTTTTTTTCAGAGATATCTTTCTCCTAGGTAGGTTACCAACCAAGGTTAAAGTGCTTCTGTCTGCCCATCAGGTAAGCTATCCCACTCCAGACATCAAACCGACACCCAAACACTCTATAAAGTGATCAACCCGGAGTAACTCATTCATACATACATACAAAAAAGTAAGATGTGATTTAAAAATATAATTAAGATTTAAATGTAAATTATATTCATTTTATAAAGTAAAAGATAAGTAATTTAAAAATATAAATAAAATAAGATTTAAATATAAATTTTATATATATAAGTAAAAATATACATATGTATACACATAAGAATATAAATAAAAAAAGTTTATACATATTTACACATATTTGTTGGGTGGCCGTTGACTACTCATGAGTTCCTCCGCCATTTGACGGCTCTTATTTTTCATCTTGCAGGGTGTCCAACAATCATCCTCCTCACCAAGCAAGCCTGGTTGGGTTGCCAGTTTAGTCGCCGATGACTCGACCATGCAACAAGTTGCACTGGATTACATGTTACCAGCAGCACCCAGGAGCGACCTGACATACATTCGTATATACATGCATATTTGTGAACATTTGTTCACGTGTATGCCTTTCTTATCCATCCCGCGACCTCATATAGATGTCGATATTGTTTGGTCACTGTGGACACCACAAAGTTGGATTACTGCTTTTTATGGCTATAGGTTCCTGGAGATAGTTATGGTTGGGCATACACCGCATTGACCTTTCCAGTCTGGCAGGATCAGCAATGGTCAAGGACATCTCTTAAGGAAGGAAAGAAAGAAAGCTAGATATATAGATAGATTTGTGAAGTGAGAAATTTGAGCTTGAATTGCTTCTACTTAACTTCCGTGGTTGCTTCCTTTACATAGATTCCACGCTTGGTGATCTCGTCATCATGTAAACGAGGCCACCGCTAGTTCTTTGAAGATATGCGATTAGTCTTTTTCACCGACTGAAAATTATACGCTTTCTTATGGTGGAGAGCTGGCAAAATTGTTAGCACCCCTTGCGCTAAATGCTTAGTTGCATTTCATCCGTCTTCATGTTCAAATTCCGCGAAGTCGATTTTGCCTTTCATCCTCTCGGGATCGATGTAGTCTACTTACCCACTGCCCTGAAATTGCTGACCTCGTGCCAAACTTTGTAATCAATATTATACAACTTCCTGATCATCATTGACAACTTAACTACTTCAAAACTTTGTCTTCTTAATCTCTCCTGTTTCTGTTTAGCAGATGTATTGATTAACGTAGATCTGCTCTCGATGTGCACGGGACATAGAAATTGATGCATCAACTGACTTAATTACATTAAATGTGACAAATTTTATGGATGCGAGTTCAAATTACATTCAATTTATTTTGCTATAAACAATATTTCCATCATTAGTTCTACAAATACAGAAGGCTTGTCATGCACACACAGCTTAAAGAAAAAAAAGATTTCCTCTAATCAAATTGATTCCCTGATATCTGTAGACCTTACGATCCAATACAGGGAGAAAGAGGAAAGAGCTTATTACTATTGTTAAAATCAAGATGGTCCCTGTGGTAACCTGAACAGGAATTCGCTTGCATGGAAGAAAAGAAATGCACTGAATGATTTCTAAGCAGATGAAGATAGTTAACCTTCTTACAGAAGAAGAGCTGTATACGATGGAATCTTTCAAAGATCGGTTCGACAGAATGAAATAGAGACAACAGGTGAATAGTTCTTTACAGCCCTCTTCTGACGTAGAAATTTAATGAGCACATCAATAGAGTTCTGCAATTCTGTGAAATACATCAAATATTCTTGAAATTTGTCATTAAAAGATCTAATGCTACAATGTTTGCTCCGACAAAGTAAAACCACCGCAATGAGGTTACTGAATTCTAGCAAGGTCAATGAGGTTTTCTGGCGCTCACTAGTCTTTCCCATTCATGAAGACACCCACCCATTTAACAACTAGCTGTTCACTTGAATAATGACCAATGGGTTTACTTCATTCAAATAACTGCTGCACAGCAAGCACTGAATCGATGGGGTACAAAGTTTACCGCTTTTTCAATTTGCATTATTTATGATCTCTTTCTAAAAACAGTGATGTAC
>NW_021832789.1:20000-32383 GCF_006345805.1 Octopus sinensis
TATCTATCTATTTCTCTCTCTCTCTCTCTCTCTCTCACACACACACACATACATATATATAATGTATATTTATATGATGTATATTTTATAATGTATATATATATATATATATATATATAATATATATATATATAATGTATATATACATATAATGTATTATATATATTATATATATATAAAGTGTGTAAGCTTCGAATGTCCCGTCCGTTTTTTTGTATCGTCTTCTAAATGTTTTGCGTTCTTGTCCAAGTTTGTGTTTTTTTACATATATATATATATATATATATATATATATATATATATATATATATATATGTATGTATATATATATAACGTATGTATGTATATATATACATAATGTATATATATATATTATAATATATATAATATAAATAATAATATATATATATCATATAATATATACAATAATATATATATATATATATATATATATATATATATATATATATATATAAATTAGCCATCACTAATTGTCTGTATGTGCAGCAAACACATGTACTGCTAGAAATAAGTGTTAAACCACTTATAGCTGCGTAAAAGCACATCTATGTACACTGAGAGGGTAGATAACTTCCCCAAGATCGAAGCAAAACAAGAAAACTGGACTGTACAGTTTCATCCTAATGATAATTGTTTACACAGTGTGCCTTCTCTGCAGTCCACTGCGTGGCTGTGTGGTAAGATCGGTCCCTCAACGTGGCACCTTGGGCAAGCGTCGAGCAGACCAAAGTCTTGTCAGTGGAACTGGCAGACGAAAACTGCAATAATCCTGCCGTATATATGTATATATGTATGTGTGTATGAGTTTGTGTGTGTCTTTATGTCCGACCCCCCCACCTTCACCGTTTGACAACCGGTCTTTTTCTGTTTAGTTCACGTAACATAGCGGTTTGACAAAAGAGAACGGTAGAATAAGTATTAGACTTTAAAAAAAGTTTTGAGGTTGATTTGTTCGACTATAACCCTTCCAGGTGGTGTCCCCACATGGCCGCACTCATATGACTGAAACAAGAAAATGAATAATGCCCCAGCATGGCCACAGCCTTAAGGCTGAAACATAGAAAAAATAAAAGAAAGAATATATATATATATATATACATTCATACATAGACACATACATACATACATATATATATATACATACATATATACATACATACATGCATGCATACATATATACATCCATCCATACATACATACATACATGCATACATGCATGCATACATATATACATACATACATACATATATACATACATACATACATGCATACAGAGATATATGTTTCAGTCCTAAGGCTGTGGGCATGCCGGGGCACTATTTTCTTACTTGCTTCAGTCATTTGGTTGCGGCCATGCTGGAGCACTCCTAGAAGGGTTTTAGTCGAACAAGTCAATCCCATAACTTATTTTTTAAAAGCCTCGTACTTATTCCACCGGTCTCTGTTGTCAAACCGCTCTGTTACGAGGACTAAACACAGCAAGAGCGGTTGTGAGACAGTGATTGTAGGGGAGCAAACACATACACAAACTCACACAAACTCAAAGGTATGTACCATCATAGAGGTCACCTGCCCTGCAGATATAAATAAATTTTGAAAATCAAAGAAAAAGAGGATATATATGGACAACTAATTCGAAACCTCCAGCTTCTATATCCGGCCTGCGAATTCATATTCATACCAATGATAATTGCAGCACTAGGTTTTGTTAGTAAATGCTTAAAGGAGAATGTGGATAAACTGCAAATTTCAGAAAGAGAAATTGACCGGATGATTCGTACATTACAAATCCAATCTGTGAGTGAAATAATAAGAATATGCAAGACATTTATTAAGTCCCAAATCTGAATTAGTCCGAAAGATGGAGCTTTGTATCTTTGTTGGAAACCGGCTCCCTCCTCAGTGGAAAATTTATAATAATTGAAAAATAGAAGAAATATACATACACACATACATATATATATACAAACATACATACATACATACGTACGTACATACATACGTACATACATACAAAATGCATACATACATACATACATATATATATATATATATATATAGATATATATATATATATATATATATATCTATATATATATATACATACATACTTCATACATACATACATACACATACATACATCATACATACATACATACCTACATACATACATACATACATACACGAGCAGTATAAGTTATGCAGAGAATTATGCGGCTATCACAGTAAGCTCTGCGAACGAACTCGGCTATCTGTAGTAATGAATTACAATGTAATGTGCTGTAAAATATCAATGTAACTGAAAAGCAAAAAAAAAAATACTTGTGATAAAATTATTCTCTAAGGAGTACATAAAACCAGGAGGTTTCACTGTTCAATGTATATTTATATATTTAACCCAGTGACTACCATGATATTCTGGGTGGTTTCCTAAAGGTCTTCATATAGCATTAATTTCAGCATGAAGCAAATTAGGCGTACTTGTTTGCATTAATAGGGTGGAGTCAATTACTCTAATGGCAGGTTAGTTTACATTTAGTGCATATTCGCATTTATATTTATATTTATGTTAATATCTACATGTTTATATATATATATATATATAACATTACAAATCTACATGTGTTTACAAATATATATCTACATTTAAGTGCTATATAATATATGCATATGAATATATAAATATACACATGTATGTCTGTATATACTTGTATGTGTGTGTGTGTGTGTGTATTTGAGTGGGTGTGTGCCTGCGTGCGTATGCTCTTTACTCTTTTGTTTCAGTCATTTGACTGAGGCCAAGCTGGAGCACCGCCTTTAGTCGAGCAAATCGACCCCAGGACTTATACTTTGTAAGCCTAGTACTTGTTCTATCGGAATCTTTTACCGAACCGCTAAGTTACGTGGACGTAAACATACCATCATCGGTTGTCAAACGATGTTGTGTGTGCGTGAGAATCACAGACACACAAAACATACACACACACACATATATATATATACATATATGTATATATATATATACGACGGGCTCCTTTCAGTTTCCGTCTACCAAATCCACTCACAAGGCTTTGGTCGGCCCGAGGCTATAGTAGAAGACACTTGTCCAAGCTGCCACGCAGTGGGACAGAACCCGGAACCATGTGGTTCGTAAGTAAGCTACTTACCACACAGCTACTCCTACACCTATTCAATATGATAGATATATATGTGCATGACTTAGTGGTTAGAACGTCATGCTCACAACCATAAGACAGTCCGCCCGATTCTCGTATCGGGCTGAGTGCTGTATTTTCGAGCAAGACACTTTATTTCATGTTGCTCCAGTTCACTCAGCTGTAGAAATGATTCGCGATGTCACTAGTGCCAAACTGTATCGTCCTTTGCCTTTCCCTTGGATAACCTCAGTGGTGTGAAAAGGGGAGGTCAATATGCATAAGCGACTGCAGGTCTTCTATTAACAACCTTGCCTGGATTGTAGCTTGCGGGTGAAATTTCTTGGTGCAATCCTATTCTCATTCATATATTCGTTTATTGTTTTACTTCGTTATTTGACTGCTGTAATGCTGGAGCACCGCTTTTTGCTGGAAAAATCGACCCCACGACTTATTCTCTCGGTCTTTGGCCGAACCGCTAGGTTAAGGGGACGTAAGCATACCATCATTGTTTGTCAAGCGATGGTTGGGAGGGACAAACACAGATACACAAACATATACATATATATACATACACACACACACAGACATATATATATATATATATTTATACGACGGTCGTCTTTCAGTTTCCGCCTACCAAATCCACTCACAAGGCTTTAGTCGGCCCGAGGCCATGGAAGAAGACACTAGCCCAACATGCAGTGAGACTTGACCCAAGCCATGCGCTTGGAAAGCAAGCTTCTTACCACACAGCCAAGTCTATATATATATATATATATATATATACAAATACAGTCTAATACTCATTAAGCAATTAATACTAAAAACCTTAAAATTAATTAACATACACAATGCTAGTACAAGCCATAAATACTGGAATCAAAAATAAGAAATGATTCAAATATAGACACACCCATTATATAAACTAACTATATAATTTATATATATGTAGTATCTATAGATTTAATATATCACTCAATAATATAGTTGATCAAAATATCAATTATTATAAAAACTAATTTACGTAAATGTAATACTACTTGATAAATATGCCACCTAATTATTAAATAATGTATAGTCTAACAAAACTAATACTCAAATTAAATTATATGTAATACGTTAAATCCCTTTATAAAAATAAATAGATATCATAACTAATAACGATCGTAACTAATAAATATCAAGAAACTATAAGTAAAAATAATAATATTTCAACAACAACGACAATAATAATAATAATAATAATAATAATAAACAACACAACAACACAACAACACAACAATACTAATAATAATAATAATAATAATACATAATAATAATAATAATAATAATAATAATAATAATAATAATAAGTGAGTTTAGTTTAATGGCCTACCAATGTATACTATGAGTTTCTTTGCCCTAGGAGTCGGGAAGACACTCGGCAAGAAATGGAAGCAAATTTGAAAGAAGAAGAAGAAAAAATAATGATAATAATAATAATAATAATAATAATAATAATAATAATAATAATAATAACAATTATTATAATATCAGACCCAAAACGATTCAAAATCCAAATTACATAGATAATCAATAAAACGTTACTTAGCTTGTCGAAGGAAAAAATATAACTGAATTTTAAACGTAAAAAATAGTTCTTAGCGTTTATAAAATTTTACGCGTGAAGACTTTGTGTAAATAAATAGAATAAATTATCTATGAAAATGGCGAAAATTATCAATGAAAAATACGAAAAAACATCATAGCCTCATGAACTAAGGAAAGGTGAGAAAAAATACAATATATAAACAATCTAGAATGAAGACACCCAACTACAACTAACAGCCCACTATTAATAATTCAATAACAATAACAACAACAACTATTAATTCCAATACAATACAAAATCCAAACAATATTGATAAACAAACAACGTTACTTAGCTTGTTGAGAATATAATATAACTGGATTTTACGCGTAAAAGCATAGTTCTTAGTGTTTATAAGAAATTAAACTCGTGGAGAAATTGTGTAAACAAATAAAATATATCATCAATGAAAGTGCCGAAAACTATTTATTAATGAAAAATACAAAAAATATTTAAGCTTCATGACTCAAAGAAAATTAATAAAAATAGGATAACAAGTATTGCTTGTTCATCAATACTACCCGAACCCTACATCACACTGTACCCGACTACTATTATTATTAACATCAGTGCTACTAACCCAATCTACGACGAACCGCCAAATGTATTCACAGCCGACTACCCCCTACCACACCATCCCTCCCACCTCTCTCTAACTCATGAAGCCCAAACTCATCTTACACTCCCCATCAACAAATAGTTTTCGACATTTTGTTTAAAATATTAATATAACGTTTAATAATATAGTAAATTATACTCAAATACTATTAAATAATTTCTACAATAAATAAGTAACAAGACGAAATAAGGTTTAATACATACTAAAAGATAAATTAAATGTAATATATAATTATTATAGCAGTTAATTTTAAATGACTATTTACTATAAATTTAAGGTCTAAATAATAAATAAGTAAACCAAATATATATATATTATGTTTAAATGAATTTATATTACTATAACAAATATATCTTTAAAATTAATATAATTATTTATTTATTAGCTAAATCTATTATATAGGTACTTTAATTTATGTTTACATTTAATTTTACGTTCCTCCCATGAGTTTACTAACGCATAATTGTTATTGAATAATATTTCTTTAAATTCGTTATTACATAGTGAACAATAATTAATCTCTATAGAATATGATTTAGCCCTTCAAATAATCTCCCAATTTAATTTATAATTAATGGATCTAGATTTAAGAATTTTTTAAAAGATTATTTACGTATATTTATTAAATATTTTATCATTGTAGTTATTTTTAACCTGATGAGTGGCTATATTTATATTGAAGCGATTTTACTACTACTACTAATAGTATAATCATTTCTTAAATATCGCCACGAAACACGTGTCTTTATTCTACCAAATATATACGTTTTATTTATTATTTTGCACATTACTTAATCATTGGTATATTTTTTACATTTGATATTTCTATTATATGTAATTTTCTAGATGTAATTTAATTTTTCATTTTGAATTGATAAAAGGTGTTTTTTCTATATATACATATATGTATATATATTATATATATATATATATATATATATATATATATACACACATATATATATATATATAAACATACATACACACACTCAAGCACGCATATACAGATATTGTCAAGAGTTGAACAGAAGTGCAGTAAGATGCTTGCTCCCAACCATATGATCTTGCATTAAGGCCTACTGCGCAGACTCTTGGGCAAGTGGCTTCCAGTATAACCCTGGCACACGAAAACATTGCGAGTAGATTTGTTGGCCGAAAATCGAAAGAAGACCGTCGTTATAAATTTTAACGCCAACCAAGTGTGTTGAGTGCCAGTTTTTTTGCTGTCGATTCATTCATCCGTATCTATCTATCTATCTATCTATCTATCTATCTATCTATCTATCTATCTATCTATCTATCTATCTATCTATCTATCTATCTGTATGTCTGTCTGTCTATCTATCCATCTATCTATATCTATCTGCATGTCTGTCTATCTCTCATTCCCTCTCTCGCTCTCGCCGTATATATAGTGAGAACTTACAAAAATAAAACAAATGTCGCGAAGACGGGTGTGTAAAGAACAAACAGATATATTGGTTTCTCGGTCATTGAGAAAGTCTTTTACGTTTCGAGTCTACGCTCTTCGACAGAAAGGAACACAGAAATAAACAGAGAGAGAGAGAGAGAGAGAGAATAGAATATATAAAATATAAAATATAAAATAGTACTTTATATATATGATATAATTATACTAGTGAGTCCATTTGCTCTAATTTAATTAAATTCTATGTCTTTGGGGCAGCTGAAGATTGCTCTGCATTTTAAATTGATGTAATGATTGCATTGTTCAATTAAATGGAGTTACATGAAACGATCGTACTGCATTACCTCTGGATATCCTTGTTGCTTATTTTGATATATATATATATATATATATATATATATGCGTAGTGTCTTTTGTGTTCGTGTTTGCTACCGCGAACTGCTTGACAAGTGGGGCCGATTTGTTTGCCGAAAAACTCCAGTGTAGTGCTGCAGCATTCCCGTAATCCAGAGACTGCAACAAGTAAAAGGTGGAAAGATATGTCATGTATTTCGTGAAATATCTTATAATTGATATTACCCACAGATAATCAGTTCCTCGCATATTTACTTCAAATTTAGAAACGAATAATTTCTTTATTTTCAGAAAAAAGCTATTAATGAAATATACTCAAATAATCTAGCAGCAAAACTAAGATATTAATTCTTAAAAAGGAAGTTAAACCTACAGTACTGGAATTCCTTAAAAGAAAAAAAGGCTTTGAAGTAGAATCAAAATTTAAAGCAATTTAGACACTAATATTCTTTTCTACTCTAGGCCTTTCACCCGAAATTTTGGAGGAGGGGGCTAGTCAATTGGATCGACCCAGTATGCAACTGGTACTTAATTTATCGATCCCGAAATAATGAAAGCAGAGTTTGACCACGGCGGTATTTGAATTCAGAACGTAAAGACAGACGAAATACCGCTATGCATTTCGCCCGCCTCAATTTAGATACTAATAGTGGTAAACGCAAAAGTTGGTGAGCTGGCAGAATCATTAACACACCGGGCAAAATGCTTAGCGGCATTTCGTCCGTCTTCACGTTCTGTGTTCAAATTCCACCGGGGTCGATTTTGCCTTTGATCCTGTCGGGGTCAATAAACTAAGCACCAGTGGAACACTAAGGTCAATGTAATTGACTTATCCCATTTCCCAAAATTGCTGGCTTTGTGCCAAAATTTGAAATCAATATTTGTAAACGCATGTTATCGTCAGATCATCACGTGTTCTTTCGCGGCTCTGGTAAAAGCAACGAGGCTCTTTTTACGAGGGGATTCAGAAAGTAATGCATCCTCGTATTTATAGTTTTATACATAAGAAACAATGCAAAGTCTGCGCGTTCCTTAAGCCTAAACATGTTATAGTCTCCCCACCCCCATTTTGTTTAAATGTGCATACAACAGTCGTCAATTTATTATCTATGCTTTTTCCGAGTAATCTTAAATGTTATAAAGCTTGTAATAGAAGTTCGATTTAATGAAATAATACATATATATGATGCACTTAAGTAAACACCTAGGTGCAAAACAAGGTGTAGAAAGTATAACCAAAGATAGAGTAAGATGCTATTTTATTTAAGTCGAAAAGTTTTATATGCTTGTATGCTGGATATATAATTTACGAAGCAGGATGGAAGAAAGTAAATCCACGCTCATTACTGTTACACGAACGGCTCACAGCGAACTGCTACGAACCCGAACTGCCAATCGCTCACAGTGAACTGCTACCAACCCGAACCGCCAATATGTCACAGTTCTTTGTTTTATAACACTAAAGCAGTCCACCTTTAGCCCCTTGGTGAGGCGAGGTCGAAATCCTTCCATAGCAAAAAAGGAAAAGCAAAATTCGTCACAGAAGGTTTCTCAGAATTTCACTTAAGTGTTCATAAGAGAGTTAGGATCATTATGATTAACACACTATAGTCACCTATTATTTCTATTATCTTTCAGTGATAGTCAATGACCTTTTATCCAGCTGTATAGCGTTATTTTGAGAAGTAGTTACCCAATCAGTTTCAACTGTTTATTCACGGAATTGGTATCCAGGAACACTTATAAATACTCATATTTATGAATTATTGTATGAATTTTAATTGTCACAAGTTTTGAATGGTCGATTGCGTGAAACGCTGAGTAATACTTTGTGAAGATTTATCAGGGTCAATAAAATAGTAAACAGATATTTATAAACATATTTGTACGTAAACAGGCACACACTCACACAAAAGTACGTATGCATGTATAAAAATGACAACATCTGAGTCATTAGAAAATTAGTCAGATTGCCCTGTATGGCTCTCTTCTCTCTGATTTGTTATCTATCCTAGATAATATTTGCCTTGCATTCTTTATAGGTCGGCAAATAAAGTACCACTCCAGGTTCCTTTGACTGGTGCAATAGTGCGTTGAGCAAGGTGCCTTTGATTACCTGCTTTAGCTATTGTGTGCAGCGTACGAGATCCCCCTGGGGCCAAGGTAGTATCTCACCCAACGGGACAACGGGCAACGAAGATAGGTGGATTTTCAGTCGGCCTAGACTAACTGGCCAATTCATAATAAAGATTTCATCTAATTGCCGAAGCGACAACTATTCTTGTAAAAATTTTGTAAGCGCCAATATTCAATTAAATTCCAGAAAATTTCGAGAACACAAATATAGTCTCGTTACTACAAACGATTGACTCTATCACGGCAATTACCTTTTAAAAGGTATGATACGTTGCGCCAAAGTGTAGCCAGACAACAAATGTATCCCCAGGAATTATAGTGATTTTACAGAGAATTGCATGAAAAATCCAGGAAAACACTTCTACATGTCTTTTCTAGCACCATTGGCTTTTTAAAGAAACTTGCGGTTATTTAACACACACTGCTTGGTATCGACCACCCCTATCCATATGGCCATATCACTTTTCCATTAAGTTTATGCTGCAAACACTGCTTAAGAGAAAAAATATTTTATATTATTTTCAAACGGAGTAAACGAGAAACAGATATATTTGGTCATTGGCAGACACTGCGAAGTACTTGCTAAGAAATTATGCACCACCTAAAACCTGATTAAAGCAATAATATATATTTCATAGGGGTGAAAATTCAGTAAGTTTAAAATACTGACTTTTATTGACAGTTAGAGACAGTTATTGCTACCAATTAAAAAGACAAAGAAAAAAAATAGACATGAAAAGCCACACATATTACAGCGAATTATTTTACTGCTAGTGATAACAATTTGACAATATTGTACTTTTTTGTGAACAGTAAATATTCTTTCATACAAATATGAACACGCACACACTCCTATACACAAACACACACCTACACAGAAACTCACATACCTACACACATACACACACCTACACAGAAACACATACTTACACACATACACACACACTCACACATATGACAGTATTAAAGGTTATATCACTGACCCTATTTTGAAAAGAAGTTTATATAATTATCTCACAAAATCTCATCCGATCAGCTTTGGTTATGAAGTACAATTTTGCAATATACACGTTAAACATCAACTTTGAAAATCCACCATCCATAACGGTCCATAGATCGGCAAAGACAAAAAGTTCAGAGTGAAGATATAAGATTTCTTCTCCAAATAAACAAATCTCTCTCTACGTACACACAAACGCGCGCGTATATATATATATATATATATATATATATAGACAGTTGGGAAAGAAAGACATTAAAAGAAAGTGAGAGACGGTGCATGAAAATGTGATGGGACATTTGTCAAAGCATATGAATTATTAGTAAAAGTAATATACAAACACATACGTATACGTACATATAGGCATACATACGTACGTACACACACACACATGTATGTATATATAGAGAGGGGGAGAGATAGATAGATAGATAGATAGATAGATAGATAGATAGATAGATAGATAGATAGATAGATAGATAGATAGATACAGATATGAACGCCGGGTTTAAATATTAGCGAATGTAAGCGTATTCGCCAGGTTGTCTCAGAAGAAGAAAACTTATTTTAATGTCCTATATTCGGGGAGAGAAGAGCAAACTTCACAAGTTAAAAACTACAAAGTTTATTTGTATATAAGCCATAGACCTCAAATAAATCCAGTATATATATGCACACACACACATATATATATATGTATATATATGTTTATACATATGTCCTTATGTGTGTCTGTGTGTCTACATACAATATATATACACACATGCATAAACATACATATACGTGATGTAATTGTGTGTCTGTCTGTCAATCTATCAATCTATCTATCTATCTATCTATCTATCTATCTATCTATCTATCTATCTATCTATCTATCTATCTATCTATCTATCTATCTACTTACCTACCTACCTATCTACTACTACCTACATACATACATACATACATACATACATATACATACATACATACATACATACATACATATATATATATATATATATTCTGAGACCCCCTTCGGTCACGACACTGGCAATGGGATTGCACCTAGAAAGTTACCCTCCGAGGTACAAGTCTGGGCAAGGATGTTTATGGAAGACCAGCAGTCGCCCATGCATACCTGCCTCCCCTCTACACGCCACCAGTGTTATCCAAGGGAAAGGCAAGAGCCGATGCAGCTTGGCACCTGTGACGTCGCAACTCATTTCTGGAGCAACGTGAACTGGAGCAACGTGAAATAAAGTGTCTTGCTCAGGAACACAACAAGCATCTCGGTCTGGGATTCGTGCTCACAACCTCATGATCTTAAGCTATATATCCTACTTTCTACTCCTTTTGTATTTGAATATGTATATAAAATTTTCCGCGCTCGCACACTAATGCACATAATTAAATATACATACACAGATACGTAAAGATCTATATATTTTACACACCCGATGTATATATTGATATATAAATTATATATATATATAGATATATATATATATATTATATATAGATATCTAATATATATATATATATATATATATATATATATACATAATGTATATATATATATATATATATATATATATATATATATATATTATATATATATATATATATATTATATAATAATACCATTCTAGTATAGCATGATTTGACAGTGATTTAGCCTCAATTTCAGACGTCAAATTGCATAACGCTAGACACACTGACTGATAGATACATATGTATGTATATATGTATATATGTATGTTTGATGTTTTTCTGTGAGTTTTCTTTAAGTCCTGTCTCAAGAAGAACTTAATAAAGGCTCCAAAGTATCGTACATACATACATACACACATGCATAAACGTAGATATATATAAATATATAAATATATAAAAATATTTATTTGTGTGTCTGTGTGTAGGTTTGTGTATAAAAGTCAATGCATTTATATGGGAACGTAGAGGCACAGACAGATAAATAGTGAGATACAAAAATAGAAATGAAAAATATGAAATAAAGAGATACAGAGAGGTATATAAAGCCCAAGTGAAAAATTGGG
>NW_021832790.1:0-25000 GCF_006345805.1 Octopus sinensis
TACACTAAATCACACCCCTATATATATCCTATACAACACATCAAAATGTCTAGGCAACTATAAAAAATAAAATAGCTAAATACTTCAACACAATACTTATTCATACTCCCATACACACACACATACAACCCACATTCACGCTCTAGAAAACGGACATCACTCAAAACTATGAACGGAGAAATGGAATAAATGGAATTAAAAATTAATTCACTTGGTAAAACGAACACTACTTAAAAATTATGAATGAAACAATGCAAAAAACAACAGACATCGCAAATAGACCACAATTAGTACAAATTCCTTATGAAACCTACCATGATAACCAAAACTCATAAAAAATATAATGATAAAATCTCCTTTACTAAACTCTATAACAAACCTATATAGCAATCCCCCTAACCTAAACATTCACACACAAATACACACACGTAAACCACACACCCACGACATATACAAATACCCACACCACTTACACATACCAATACATACATATAAACCTCAACATATACTCCAAAAACCCACTCAACCCCACACAGACAAATAAACACAAAAATTATGAATGGATTCTTTTATAAAACTACCATGGTAAGCTAAAACTCACAAAACAGAAATGATAAAACCTCCTTTACTAAACACTAAAACATACTTATATAGCAATTCCTTTAACCTATACATTCACACACAAAACCACTCGTAAACCACACACCCATAACAAATACAAACTCCCACCCCACTCACACACACCCAGAAGTACATATAAGCCTCAAACATATACACAAACAAAATTACTTTACCAAGGAACTTAACATATATATAAAAGTATAACCGCTCTGGAAACGACACATCTCTAAATTAATGAATGGAGAAATTGAATAATAAATGGAATTAAAAATAAAATTCACGTGGCAAAAAGAACTCCACTCAAAAATTATGAATGAAAAAATATAATAAAACAACCAACATCGAAAATAGACAAATTACTACGAATTCCTAAAAAAAACCATGATAAACCAAAAACTCTTAAAAAAATATACGATAAATCTCCTTTGCTAAACTCTATAACAAACCTATATAGTAATCCCCCTAACCTAAACATTCACACACAAACACACACGTAAACCACAGACCCACGACTTATACACATACCTAAACTAACTTATAAACCCCATATACACCAAAACCCACTCCCTCCCACACAGACAAATTACTCATACATCCCAAAACCTAAATAACAAACCCATATAACATTCACACACAAACACACACACAAAAAAACACACAACACAACAGATACATATACTCCCTCACATATACGCATATACATACTCACTAAACTCATATATATACAACAATATTTACACACCCACACCCATACAGATAAATAAATTATACAACTAAAAACTCGCACACAATCTCATATACATAAACACTCCTATGAAAACAACATTAAATACATCGTAATTAACCAGAATATCAAAAATAACAATATGACATAAAGGTAAATAAAATACATACTTACAATTCAGTGTCAAATTATGAAGTGAAATTAAATTATGTCGTTGAAATTGTGAATTAATGGGTGGAGTTGGGAATTGTAACCGGGTGGTGGACTAGCGTTGCTTGGAATTGGGAATTGATTAGTGTGGTAGTGAGGTAGGCATCGGGAATAGGTTTGGGTTGCTGTAGGTTGTTTGTTAGAGCTGCTAGGGTGAGCTAAAGCTCATAAATGTATATAATGGTTTTTCATGGTAGTGTTTTAAAGAATCCATTCATTATAAATTTTTTTACGTAGTGTTGGTTTGCTACGTGGATATAGTTTTAGTTCCATTTATTCTATTTCTCCATTATAATTTAATGACGTTTATTTCTATGGCGCGTATTCTCTCTTTTTTTTTTTTTTTTTTTTTTTACATAAGTTATTTCTATGGTAACGTAATTTGGTTTGGTTTTTTTAACGGCTAAGAATTTAATTACTTCATTATTTGAAATTGACTGTGTAGTATGTATTTTATTTATCCTTATGTCATATTGTTATTTTGATATTCTGGTTAATTACGATGTATTTAATGTTTGTTTCATAGGAGTGTTTATGTATATGAGATTGTGTGTGAGTTTTTGTTGTATATTTTATTTATCTGTATGAGTGTGGGTGTGTAAATATTGTTGTATATATCGAGTTAGTGAGTATATTATGAGTAATGTGAGGGAGTATATGTATCTGTTGTGTGTGGTTTTTTTTGTGTGTGTGTGTTGTGGTGAATGTGTATATGGGTTGTTATTTAGGTTTTGGGATGTTTTGTGTTAATTTGTCTGTGTGGGGAGGGAGTGGGTTTGGTGTATATTGAGGTTTATAAATTAGGATAGGTATGTGTTAAGTTGTGGGGTGTGTTTACGAGTGTGTATTTGTGTGTGAATGTTTAGTTTAGGGGGATTATATAGGTTTGTTATAGAGTTTAGCAAAGGGAGATTTTATCGTTATATGCTTTTATGAGTTTTGGTTTATCATGGTTATTTTAGGGAATTCGTGGTAATTTGTCTATTTTCGATGTTGGTTTTTTTATTACATTGTTTCATTCATAATTTTGAGTGGTGTTCGTTTTGCCACGTGAATAACGGGTGGTGGACTAGCGTTGCTTGGAATTGGAATGGAATAGTGTAGTAGTGAGGTAGGCATAGAGAATGGGTTTGGGTTACTGCAAGTTGTTTGTTAGAGATGCAAGAGTGAGCTAAAGTTCATAGATGTATATAATGATTTTTCATGGTAGTTTTTTAAAGAATCCATTCATAATAAAATTTTTTAAGTAGTGTGATTTGCCACGTGGATACAGTTTTTAGTTCCATTTTCCTATTTCTCCATTCATAATTTAAAATGACGTTTACTTCCATGGCGCGATTTCTTTTTTTACATAAGTTATTTCTATGGTAACGTAATTTTGCTTTGATTTTTTAACGGCTAGAATTTAATTTCACTTCATAATTGACACTGAATGTAAGTATGTATTTTATTTATCCTTATGTCATATTGTTATTTTTGATATTCTGGTTAATTACGATGATTTAATGTTGTTTTCATAGGTGTGTTTATGTTATATGAGATTGTGTGCGAGTTTTAGTTGTTTAATTTATTTTCTGTATGAGTGTGGGTGTGTAAATATTGTGTATATTCGAGTTTAGTGAGTATGTATATGCCGTATATGTGAGGGAGTATATGTATCTGTTGTGTGTGTGGTGGTGTTTTGCGTGTGTGTGTGTTTGTGTGTGAATGTGTATATGGGTTTGTTATTTAGGTTTTGGGATGTATGTGTTAATTTGTCTGTGTGGGAGGGAGTGGTTTTTGGTGTATATTGAGGTTTATAAGTTAGTATAGGGTATGTGTATAAGTCGTGGGTCTGTGGTTTACGAGTGTGTATTTGTGTGTGAATGTTAGGTTAGGGAGATTGCTATATAGGTTTGTTATAGAGTTTAGTAAAGGGAGATTTATCGTTATATGTTTTTAGGAGTTTTGGTTATCATGGTTTTTTTAGGGAATTCGTTGGTAATTGTCCATTTTCGATGTTGGTTGTTTTATTACATTGTTTCATTCATAATTTTTGAGTGGTGTTCGTTTTTGCCACGTGAATAACGGGAGGTGGACTAGCGTTGTTTGGAATTGTGAATGGAATAGTGTAGTAGTGAGGTAGGCATAGAGAATGGGTTTGGGTTACTGCAAGTTGTTTGTTAGTCTTTTTTTACATAAGTTATTTCTATGGTAAGTAATTTGGGTTTGATTTTTAACGGCTAAGAATTTAATTTCACTTCATAATTTGACACTGAATTGTAAGTATTGTATTTTATTTACCTTTATGTCATATTGTTACTTTTGATATTCTGGTTAATTACGATGTATTTAATGTTGTTTTCATAGGAGTGTTATGTATATGAGATTGTGTGCGAGTTTTTAGTTGTATAATTTATTTATCTGTATGAGTGTGGGTGTGTAAATATGTTGTATATATCGAGTTTAGTGAGTATGTATATGCGTATATGTGAGGGAGTATATGTATCTGTGTGTGTTGTGTGTTTTGCGTGTGTGTGGTTTGTGTGTGAATGTGTATATGGGTTTTTTATTTAGTTTTGGGATGTATGTGTTAATTTGTCTGTGTGGGAGGGGGAGTGGGTTTTGGTGTATATTGAGGTTTATAAGTTAGTATAGGTATGTGTATAAGTCGTGGGTCTGTGGTTTACGAGTGTGTATTTGTGTGTGAATGTTTAGGTTAGGAGATTGCTATATAGGTTTGTTATAGATTTAGTAACGGAGATTTATCGTTATAGGTTTTTAGGAGTTTTGGTTTATCATGGTTTTTTTAGGGATTCGTCGGGTAATTTGTCCATTTTCGATGGTTGGTTGTTTTAATTACATTGTTTCATTCATAATTTTTGAGTGGTGTTCGTTTTTGCCACGTGAATAACCGGGAGGTGGATAGCGTTGTTTGGAATTGTGAATGGAATAGTGTTAGTGTGAGGGGTAGGCATAGAGATGGGTTTGGGTTATTACTGCAAGTTGTTTGTAGTCTTTTTTAAATAAGTTATTTCTTATGGTACGTAATTTTGGTTTGTTTTTTTTTAACGCTAAGAATTTATTTCACTTCATAATTTGACACTGAATTGTAAGTATGTATTTTATTTTACCTTTATGTCATATTGTTATTTTGATATTCTGGTTAATTACGATGTTTTAATGTTGTGTTTTCATAGGAGTGTTTATGTATATGAGATTGTGTGCGAGTTTTTTTTTTAGTTGTTATATTTTTTCTCTGTATGAGGGTGGGTGTGTAATATTGTTGTATATATTGAGTTTAGTGAGTATGTATATGCGTATATGTGAGGGAGTATATGTATCTGTTGTGTTGTGTGTGTTTTGCGTGTGTGGTGTGGTTGTGTGTGAATGTGTATCGGGTTTGTTATTTAGGTTTTGGGATGTATGAGTTAATTTGTCTGTGTGGGAGGGAGTGGTTTTGGTGTATATGGAGGTTTATAAGTTAGTTTAGGTATGTGTATAAGTCGTGGGTCTGTGGTTTACGTGTGTGTTTGGTGTGAATGTTTAGTTAGGGGGAATTACTATATAGTTGTTATAGAGTTTAGCAAAGGGAGATTTTATCGTTATTGTTTTTAAGAGTTTTGGTTTATCATGGTTTTTTTTTAGGGAATTCGTAGTAAATTTGTCTATTTTCGATGTTGGTTGTTTTATTATATTGTTTCATTCATAATTTTTGAGTGGAGTTATTTTTGCCACGTGAATTTTATTTTTAATTCCATTTATTCAATTTCTCCATTCATTAATTTAGAGATGTTCGTTTCCAGAGCGGTTATACTTTTTATATATATGTTAAGTTCCTTGGTAAAGTAATTTTGTTTGGTGTATATGTTGAGGCTTATATGTACTTCTGGGTGTGTGTGAGTGGGGGGAGTTTGTATTTGTTATGGGTGTGTGGTTTACGAGTGGTTTGTGTGTGAATGTATAGGTTAAAGGAATTGCTATATAAAGTATGTTTTAGTGTTTAGTAAAGGGAGGTGTTTTATCATTTCTGTTTTGTGAGTTTTAGCTATCATGGTAGTTTTATAAAAGAATCCATTCATAATTTTTGTGTGTTTATTTGTCTGTGGTGGGTTTGAGTGGGTTTTTGGAGTATATGTTGAGGTTATATGTATGTATTGGTATGTGGTAAGTGGTTTGGGTATTGGATATGTCGTGGGTGTGGTTTACGTGTGTGTATTTGTGTGTGAATGTTTAGGGTAGGGGGATTGCTATATAGGTTGTTATAGAGTTTAGTAAGGGAGATTTTATCATTATATGTTTTATGAGTTTGGTTATCATGGTAGGTTTCATAAGGAATTGTACTAATTTGTGTCTATTGCGATGTCTGTGTTTTATTGCATTGTTTCATTCATAATTTTTAAGTAGTGTTCGTTTTACCAATTGAATATAATTTTAAATTCCATTTATTCCATTTCTCCGTTCATAGTTTTGAGTGATGTCCGTTTTCTAGAGCGTGAATGTGGGTTGTATGTGTGTGTGTATGGGAGTATTGAATAAGTATTGTTGTGAAAGTTATTTTAGCTATTTTATTTATTTATAGTTGCCTAGGACATTTTGATGTGTATGTATAGGGATATATATATAGGTGTGTTGATTAGTGTATGTAGTTTAGATATGGTTATATATAATTACGTATATGCGTATGGTGTATATATAGTTTATTATGATATTATTATTATATTTTTTTTTGTTTTGTTTAATTTTATATTTTATATTTATTATTTTATATTTTATATTTTATATTAATGTTGATAGTTTTTTTTAGTTTATATATTGTTATATATTGTTATATATGGATTATAGATAGGTTATATATGGATTATATACTTATATTTTTCATTCATACTTTAATTATTTTAAAATTAGATTTTTTATATTTTAAAATATTGATTTTTAGATTGGAAGTCCACCTGAAGATTGCCGATCAAGACAGAACGATTGTAGTGGCGGTTTTTTTGACTATTTATTAAAATTTATGTATGATTAGTCTTTCCTTGTTTGGTTTTTTTGCAAAATGTGGTTTTTGGTCTCGAATAATATTTTATAATATATAATATATATATATATATATATACTATATATTATATATATAATAATATATATGCATATATATATGTATATACCCACATATTATACACACCACACATACACACACACGAAATTTCCAAGCCAAATTTTACAATATTTTATGCGTCTTGTTTCAAGAACGGTTTGATTACTGGTGAACAGTTAACATCGCTGACGAGAACGGAGATGAAAGTTGTAGTTGGGAAACAGTTGGATGACATGGAATTGGAAGAGAGTTACCTGCATCATGATTGGCCGCACTATGACGATATCATGACTGCTGCTCTATGATTTGTGAATATGGTAAAAGTTGTCTGTAAGACGTTAAATAAATATCGCGAAATCCATGTTTCCCCAAATTTTGAATCTCTATGGTTGTGTCTTCAGTGAGCATGAAGTTATGCCACCGAACATCTCTGAGCGGAGTCTTAGGATCTGTTCAGATGACTAGATGAAACTGCTGGAGACTGTGAGCAAACCCTGGCTGAAGGAGTTTGCAACTGAAGGACTTTAAGCGTGGTAGCAAGATTTTATCCTTGGAGATGTCAGAAGTGGTTGAGAGAGCAGTTCTACGATTCCGCCATCCTCCCATTTTAATCTCGTTGTCTACTATGTGCGGGGTACAGTTGAGAAAGACACCAACCGCTCTGCCTTCAAAGACGAGCAGAACTGGGGGTCAAGGTCAAAGAGATGTTGGAAGACTTTCTCAGGAACACAGTGATGAAAGCATGCGCCAGGTTCCAGTGCCATATTGAGGCCAAGGTTGAGGCTGAGAGAAACTATTTTGAGCAAACTGTCATCTCTCACCTGTAATTTAATCGGTATTTAAAAACTTTTTTGACTGCTTTTCTTTTTGGATTGGATATTGTGTGCTCTTATGCTTTTACACAAGATGTTAAATTTAGTCCAAACTCCCTGAATAAATACGAATTCAGTTCCTCACAATTTCCGAAATCTGCACATTTTCAAATTGAAGTTTTGCTATAGGACATTTTCTGGGATATCGATTACAAAAGTGTTGATAATAAAATTTTAAAATAGGGGTTTCGGATCGTTATTCCCGTCCCCGCAGCGAATTTGTTACTAACCCAAATCGCGTAACATTAAAAAAATTTTCCTTTATTTTAATTGTTATGCACGAAATATCAGCATGATGTAATATATACACCAGTGGTTCCCAAACTATGAGTCGCGACCCATCTGTGGGTCGCAAAAAGTTATAAACTTACGCATTAGCTTTGATTAACTGCTGTCTATCGAGATAGTTCAAGACTTATGTTTTCAATACCAGACTTGTTGTTTTATCAAGCAGTAGGCTTTTTCAAGAACTTAACAAATCAAAGTCTGTCATTTCCTCAAGTTATTTATTCTTACGTAATCGTAAAAAGGAAAGGTCTGTTTTTACCTATTTATAGAGAACTTCCTTGAAAATAACTATTAACACCCGGTTCTGGGCGTCTCTTCAAACCTCGTACCCAATCATTTCCACCGAAACATTAAAATTACTTCTCCCTTTCAGGTCATCTTATATTTGTGAAGCTGGATTTTCAGCAATGGTTGAGATTAAAAGCAAATATCGAAATAAACTGCAGCTCTCAAATTCTTTACGCCTGAAACTATCACGCATTGAACCTGATGTTAATTCTATTATTGAGCGTAGCAAGAAACAGGCTCATCCTTCTCACAGGCCTCACTGAAGATGTAATCTGAAATAAATTTGTTAATTTCATGAATGTTTTTACTCGGTAGAGTTAAGTGGGTCGTCGTAAACTGGTGTGATAAATAGTGGGTCGCGACTCGAAAAAGTTTGGGAACCACTGATATACACTATGGAACCAATTCCTGCAAAATGTCATTTACAAATATGCCTTATAGAGTTATGAAGACTGATCCGAAATTCCTTAAAATTATTTTGCTTATGTCAGCAAAAGAATTAAAATTCCACATCTCTGCAAAATTTTATTCAAAAATATGCATTTTTTCAGAAACTTACGAAAAAACAGATTCTTGTATGGGTGCCAAACTTTATTTGTGTTTATGCCAAAAAATTTATGTGAAACGCAGTAATTCTGCTGATGCAGTAATTATAACAATGGGGTTGACTTATATGTTGGTTTCATATTTTGGCACAATGTCAGTAAATTCTGTGGAGGGGTTGAGTCAATTACATCGATCCCAGTACTCGACTGGTATTAATATTATTGACATCAAAAAGATGAAAAGTAAACTCGACACCGACGGGATTTGAGATGAGAACGTAAATACGGACAAAATGGCGCTAAGTAATTTTTCCGGACGTACAAACGATTCTGGCAGCTCAGAGCGCTAAAAATGGACTGTATATATAAAGAAAAAACCCCACAAAAACAGTTAGTTTCAAAAAAAAATATATCGACCACAATTAAACTGGAACGAAGATATTCAGAGAAAAATAATCAACTGAAGACTAAATATAGAGAAATAAAAATGGTATACGATAGAAAAATGTTGATTTTATTAAAAGTGAAATTACTTATGTAGAAAGTTGAAACTCATAATCAGCAATTTGACTTTCTCAATGTTTTCTGTTATAAAAAAAGTATTTTGTAATCACTTTTTGTATTGTTGATGGATTTCAAATTCAATAAAGCATTTGAAATCAATAAAATTTAATGCTACTGTAGTATATACAAACTTGCGTACTTTGATACATTCATATTTATGTGTGTGTGTGTTTGTGTGTGTGTATGTGTGTATACACAGGCATACATCAATACATACGTACTTATATGCATTATACGTACTTGTATATATGCATATATGTGTATGTATGTGTATCTCTCTGTCTCCATATTGCTTATCTCTATCTCTGTTTATATCTACACACACACAGACACACACACACACACAAGTGTTTTAGTTTATTATGTACAAATGCATCGCCGTTCCGCACATGCCATTCGATGCGCATTCATTTGCTCCGGCGACTTCGATTAAATAAAAGAAATCGAAGGAAGCTATTATGACGTTCATTTATTTCGCTGTTTCGTTTCGTTTTCGGATCCCAGTCAAAATTTTCGCTATTTCACTACGTCAGTTGAATACCACAGAAGTTGGGAAAGAAATACTAAAAACAAACAATAAATTAAATGGAGAGATTCAATTGACAAACTAAAAACTTATTTATGTTATAATATAATATACTATAAATATAATGTAATATAATATAACATAAAAAATTATTTAAAAAACGAAAGAAGCCAACAATTGTTTCGCCTTATTTACGTTATTTTATTTATAAACAATTTGTATCCATGTATACAAGTCTTCTCAGGGGTCTGGTCAAAAGACAAGATGAAATTTCATGTAAAATGGCTGCCAGATTGCAAAATACTGATTCCAAATACCCATGTCTAGGAGCGTGAGTGTTAACTATTCAAAAACATAACAAGTACTATAAAAGAACAAAATTATAACGAACAGAATAATTAAGTAAAGAAAATCTACAACGGTCAACATGTTTCCACATATCTCTCCAATAATATTAATTCAAATGCATTTGAGTCGAAAACAATAACGGGCTACTTTAATAATATATCAAAAAATAAATTATCAGAGTCCCACTTAGTTTTAGAGATGGTGATAAATTGTGTAAATCAATATTTATTCTTGCCCCAGCATGGCCGCGGCCTTCGGGCTAAAACATTTTTAAGGATTTAAGGATTTATGCTTATTCATGTTCGGAAATACGTATTTCTAGTATTCTAACTAGTTATTCATATGCAATACGTTTCAAATATTCATAATTACTAAAAAAATATATGAGTGGCTGTGTGGTAAGTAGCTTGCTAACCAACCACATGGTTCCGGGTTCAGTCCCACTGCGTGGCATCTTGGGCAAGTGTCTTTTGCTATAGCCCCGTGCTCACCAATGCCTTGTGAGTGGATTTGGTAGACAGAAACTGAAAGAAGCCTGTGATATATATGTATATATATGTGTGTATGTGTGTATGTGTTTGTGTGTCTGTGTTTGTCCCCCTAGCATTGCTTGACAACCGATGCTGGTGTGTTTACGTCCCCGTCACTTAGCGGTTCGGCAAAAGAGACCGATAGATTAAGTACTGGGCATCCAAAGAATAAGTCCCGGGGTCGATTTGCTCGACTAAAGGCGGTGCTCCAGCATGGCCGCAGTCAATTGACTGAGGCAAGTAAAAGAGAAAAAGAGTAATATAATTGTATACAGTGATAATATAGTATTATATTAATATAATGATAGAATATAATAACACTTCTCAATCATTTAAAGTTACTGATATAGATATTCCTTTCTAGCCTAGGAATAAGGCCCGAAATTTTGTGGGAGGGGATTAGTCGATTAGATCAAAACCAATACGCAGCTGTCACTTCATTTATCGATCCCGAAAGGATGAAAGGCAAACTCGACCTCGGTGGAATTTGAACTCAGAACGTAGCGGCAGACGAAATACTGCTAAGTATTTTGCCCGGCGAGCTAACGTTTTGGCCAGCTCGCCGCTTTAACTCATATAATTATTATTGAAAGTAACTTACAAATAATGGTCCTTAAATATAAATAACAAAAGCTAAACATATTATATATATATAATATATATATTATATATATATATATATATATATAGTGTGTGTGTGTGTGTGTGTGTGTGTGTGTGTGGTTGTGTGTGTGTACGATAAATGTAACCTAAAATATTTCTTAGAAAAGCAAATGATAAACTATAAATAATATACTTCAAAGTTTTAATAAGTCTTTCAGAAGGAACGAAACAAGTGTTAACATAAGAATAGAACCTATAAAGTGCACAATATTATAATGAATCATGGACATTATTTAGCTTAGTTTGTATCACAATTAATACACATATTTACAATTATTCAAAAATATATAATTGTACATATTTTATTTACATTATTTACATTTGACGGGTATCTGTCCTCATCTTATATCAACATTTCGGCTGATATACCCTCCAGTCTTCATCAAGTATCATGGGGAAATTTCGAACCTGGGCTCTCATTCCCAAGGTATTTTTCAATGTTATTATTATTATTATTATTATTATTATTATTATTATTATTATTATCGTTATTATTATTCAGATCACTGCCTGGAATCGAACTCGAAATCATGAGGTTAGTAGCCCGCGCTCTTAACCCCTACGCCATATGCCCACGAGCATATGGTAACACGTAGTGGGACTAAACCCAGAAACTTGCGATTAAGAAGCAAGCGTGTTACCAGACAACCACTCCTGCGCCTATATATATGCTCATCGTCTAAATAGTTCGAGTCTTTGCTTTCGCTTTATTTACATGTATATATATGGATGCATATTTTGAATATCTACCCCAAGCGGTTTTATTTGTTGTTTACATCATTATCCATTCATAATATATAATATATATATATATATATATATTAGAATATAATATATATATATATATGAACACACACATTATTTGCATCGATGGTCTACCATTTATGTGAGAGATTTTCGTAATCAAACATAATATAAATATTATATATATATATATATATATATATATATATATATATATATATTATAAATATATATGTATATATAAATAATTATATACATGTATATACAAGTTAACATAGGCATTCTATGTTTACTTGCAAATATATTACCAGCGATTTAGTGCTTTCACAAATGATTGCATGATGGACACAAATTGACAGTTCCCGCTAATATAGCATAAATAGTTTCGCATACAATTTATACCTGTCTCTATCTAACATGTCCAGTAATTGGCTATTTTCTCTCAACAAGACAAATTGAGCCATTAACTATCCATCAAATTAAAAACAACAAAAAGAAAAAAACAAATCGAAGTTAGTTATTCAGATGAACGTTAGAAGAAAAACAATAGAAGCGTTATTACTGGAATTTAAGAGTGGATCGAATCTGCTGAATCGTTATTGCTTCGTATAAAATGTTTTTTTACATCGTTACTGTTGTGTCATTGTTTTTCTTTCTTTTTTCGGACGTAGTGATTTTAGTTGTGTTGCTGTTGCTGGAGGCGGCGGTGGTGTTGCTAGTATTTTGACCCAGGTCAATCTTGATAAATCAACCTTACGATGAAAAACGTATATTTGGTACAGACGGAGGAGTCCTTTCGTAGTAGTGGGGATTGATGGACATCACGTACCGCTTTCTCTATGCTCTTTCCTTGGTTCGAATATTTTGCTATGATTTCCGCCATGTTGAGACAAGATCTTATATATATATATATAACTGTGCATATATATATATATATATATATATATATTATTCATATACATTCATACACATATCCAAGGTGGTCCAAGATTAGGTTTAGTTATCAAGTAAGCACTTTAATTTCCTTTTAAAACATTTTATTAGATTTAAATTTCTGTCTTACTGAATAGGGAGCTTGACAAAATTAACTAAATTAGAATACAATAAAGGTTTCATATTATTTTATAATTAAAATCTAAACTGTTAAATATATAAACGCAAAAGGGATAGTTGAATAACCAGAAACCTACTTTTGGGCCACCCTGTATACACACACACACATATATATATATATGTATATGTACACAAAAAATGTATACATCACACACACACACACATATATATATATATATATATATATATATATATATATCGGTTCAAAAATAAAATTAAAAACAAAAAGACCAACACTCAATATGACGTACGCAAGGAATATATGAGGTCGGCACTCAGTTTAAGATGTCAGGAATAGGGGGCGTGTAAAGTTTCGAGCATGGCTCTTTGTCACAAAGAGGAGAGAAGCACGTGTGTGGTAACATGGCTGTAGTACATATATACATACATACATTCATACATACATACATACACAATTTTATACATATTTTTATACATGTTATATATATATTCTACACCGTTCTGTATGTTTGGTTTTGTATTCTTTATAACCTTGGAGAATCTTTATACCTGAAAATGCTTGACTTATGCTGAGGTGTATAAATAGATATGATTCAATTAATTTGGACGAATGATTTCATTTATGCGTTCGGGAATCTGTTTGACTGCCCAAACTTTGTGTTTACAATTCTCTCTCTCTCCCTCTCTCTCCCTCTCTCTCTCTCTCTATATATATATATATATAATATATATGAATATATATGTATATGTGTATATATATATATATTATATATATATATATATACGTGTATAGGTATACATATATGTGTGTATATATTGTATGTATACATGTTATATATAATATATATATATATATACAATAATAATCTCTAAGCGAGGTATAAACAGTAACTGCTCTGTAATATAAGCGGACCAGCCATCTGAATGTGGCTAGGGACAGGGCGGGGTGGTGGGGGTGTTACTGATGCATTTAGCCCCAGGCGACTATAGACGTCACCAGAAGAGCCGACACCATCCGGTGTCCTTGCTAGCCTGTACGGGAGATCGCCCTCCCAGGCTAGCAAGGACACCGTGATGGTGTCGGCTCTTCTGGTGACGTCTATAGTCGCCTGGGGCTAAATGCATCATTAACACCCCCACCACCCCGCCCTGTCCCTAGCCACATTCAGATGGCTGGTCCCGCTTATATATATATATATATTATATATATATATATATATATATATATATATATATATATATATGCATGCGTGTCGTGTGTGTCTATAGAAATTACAGCAGCACCGATTCCTTTCGATGTTTTGGATACGGATATATCTCATGTACAGAATGTGATCGGAGACAGAAAAATAGGTAATGGGTATATATGAACATTTTCTCAGTTCTCGACCCTTCAACTACTTCCAGACCATCAGCCATTCACGAACACCTGCTTGAAACATCGATTTCTATCGATAATCTATAGAGTCAACTTTGGAAACGTGATTCAATAGCACTGCTAACACAGGTGAAACATTTTATTGACTCACCAGCTTTTAACACACTTCAAATTATATTACGGCTACATAAGGAAAATCGGTGTCCTTACCAGTAAATTAATATGTACGTTTCCCGTTGTCTGTTATGCGGAACTGGTATATCGAATAATGTTAGACCAATATATATTTCGTGGCTATTTAAGCAATCAGATCGTGGATGGTTAATGGGCTGGTTGTGCTGCTGAAGAGGGGGCAAGAACTTCAGAAACATGCATATGCAGCCATTACATATTTTCTTATATTCAGTTAAATCGTTTACATTAGACACTTTCGTATACAAAACGTCGTAAGGAATCGGTGCTGGCTCTAAGTTGTATAGAATTATCTATAGAAACGACTTTGAAAAAGTGATTTAATAACACTGATGATGCATTTGAGACAGAGTATTGACTTATAAGCCTTCAATATACGGCGAAGTATATTGTGGTCGTATTGTATACGGTGTCGTTACCACCACTAATACCCACCTCATATATATATATATATATAATATATATATTAATATATATATATATATATGTATGTTATATATATATATGTATGTGTATATATATATATATATATATATATTATATTATATATAGTATATATCAACTACATATATATATTTTATTACACACACACCACACACACACATATCATATATATATATATGTAATAAATATATGTATATATACTGTGCCGTATATCCGTGTGTTTGTGTCTTTAGTCAATCCATATCGACAAACAATATATACATCGGCGACGGAAAATCGAAAAGCGCGAAGTTTGCAAATAAGTTCCATATTCAATTGTTCTGTATCGATTAGCAAGACTCTGGCAGCATAAAAATGCAGTGATACTGTAAACAGTGGTGACTTTGTTGACGATTTACGAAATAAAATTATAATAAATATAGAAGAATACTTTATCAGAATGCCATAGATGATTTCAGCGCGGTCCTAAATAGAAAAGACGCTTTGAAAACTACGAAAATACTGGCAGCAAGAAACCTGAAAACAATACTGTCTGGTAGAATTAATTCATCATCGTTTTTAACCCTATAGCCACATGAACTTGTCGTGCCCTTGGTTACATTTGGTTGGGTCAATATACTGCAATATTTGGGAATAGGCCTTCTTATTTGTGGACAAATAATTCGATATTATCATGTTGTGCTATCTTATGTAAGATCTTCTTCCATTTCCGTATTTTCCTCGTCAGTTTTTGAGCTACCCGGGGAGTGTTAAGGACGCAGCCCTCCCCTGTCTAGAAACCCGTAGATCGCAACAAGAAACATATTCGTTTCAAATTCTGGTATATGGGCAGCAATTACGGGAGAGTGGGTAAAATGATTACATCGACTCCAGTGCTCAACTCGTATTTATTTTGTCGAAATCAAAACCATGGAAGGTAAAGTCATCATCGGCAGAATTTGAACTCAGAACGTAAAGATGAACGGAATGTCTCTGAGCATTTTAGCCGGCGTGCTAACGAATGTGCCAGCCCATCGCCTTCCAAGAAACATATATTGGTAACACTAGCAACAAGTTCAGATAACATTAACAGCACTTTACTTACATAAATAACAACATATGTAGGTAATTCCGCCACCAGCGGTAATTACCAAAGCAACCGAATGGCTGTTGAAAGACGGACAGCACCGACAATAATCCTTTGAACACAAGTCCAAAGATTGAAACTGTGGGGGCGGGGACATGATATCGATTAATTCCATATCAACTGATACTTATTTTATCAACACCAAAGGGATCAAAAGCAAAGCTGAATCTCGGTGGGACTTGAACTCAGAACGTCAATACGGAAACCACCTATATTACAATGATTGAAGAAGTGCAGAACTGTGTCCAGTTTATATTTTTTCCCCACGTTTTTGAAACAAATCAAACTACTTTGAAGAAATTATAAATGAATATTAAAAAAATTTAAACTATAAAGTATATTTGTATATTAGACATAAATTGTAAAGCGTAATATTACAAGATTCGCTTCTGTCTTAAATGTCAACTTCCGTTTGAATTCCATATGTAAACAAATAGCTTGTTTCTTTGCGTTCGTAAAAAAATGTAATAAATTGAAAAAAACAACAAAACAAGCGTGTAAATTATTTTTAAAAGTATTATGTAGTGCAAAAGCAATAATTCCTATCTAATAGAAATAAGTTTTCATATTGTGTTAAAATGCGGTCATGCTGGAGTACCACTTTGAAATTATTTAGTCAATAACTAGCAGTATCGCCCGGCGTTGCTCGGGTTTGTAAGGAAAATAACTATAGAAGCATTTTTAGAGATGTAAAGTATGATAGCCATCTTAATATGGCTAACCACAAAGGGGTGGTGGTGTTACTGAAGGGTGTTCTGAGATTTAATAACAAATTTTTAGAGAGTTACTTATATATGCCAAAAATGCATTAAAAATGGGAAAAATTGATGGTAAATTTTTTTAAAATCGTAAACTCATCGTAGACGCGCGCGCTAATACCAGAAGGGCGATATGAATCACGACTATAAGATACCCGGTTTTGGTTAAACTGCACCGCAAAATGTGGGAGTAGTTAGGAATCTAAATCGTAGGAGACAGACAGCACACAACCTCACTTTTATATATAAAGATATCATCTCCCAACACAATTCTTCGCAAGTGGTCAGATGTATGTTGTATTATCAAGAGCGTCAAGGAGAGAAAATATAAAAATTTAACCGAGATGAATGAAAAGAGGACCATTTCCTGACAGTTGCGTCTGCAAAAAAATTCTACAGTAATGTGAGACATTAATTATTTTCTTTTAATTGAAATGTATTTAAATTTCTTTTCAATTGCTAGGAAAGGGACACTAGGAACGCTTAAGACGTCTATAAGTGGAGATAATGAAACAACAATATACCAAAAACTCGACTCTATTCATATTGGTAAATCTAATTCCCACCAGAGAATCTATTTTCAAATGAACATGTTCCCTTGATAGTCTCATCTCTTTTCCAATTTTCTTTATCGTCTTCCTTAAATACATCATGGATTATTTTACTGATTACAGAATAAATTGTAACAGAGTCTTTGTTCAATTCGTGAGCATATTGTCAATTTACTCTATAACTTATGTATCATATGTATATGTAATATCTAGGCGCAACCTATATGCCAGCAGAAAACCGCCCGGTGGGCGGCTTCTTTCTGCTAGTACTGCTAAGTATTTTCGTCCAGGGTTCGAATGATTCTGCCAGCTCACCGCCTTGGTTCGATAATAGATTAAAATTTTGGTACAAGGCCAGAAAGTTCAGGGGAGGGGTGATGTCAATTATACGCCCCCCCAAACCCCAGTGTTCAACTGTTACGTATTTTATCGGCCCTAAAAAAGAAGGAAGGCAGAGTTGACTTCAGCAGAATTTGAACTCAGATCGTGATGATGGACGAAATTGTAGATGATTAATAATCCTTTATACCATAGGCACACGACCTGGATTTTGGGGGAGGGGGACAGTCAATCACGTCGACTCCAGTATTTAACCGGTACTTAATTTACCGGTACCCCGAAAGTATGAAAAGCCAAATCGACCTCGGCGTCATTTGAACTCACAAAGTAGCGGCAAACGAAATACCGATTTCTTTACAACCCACAAGGGGCTAAACGTAGAAAGGACAAACAAGGACAGACAAACGGATTAAGTTGATTATATCAACCCCAGTGCGTAACTGGTACTTATTTAATCGACCCCGAAAGGATGAAAGGCAAAGTCAACCTTGGCGGAATTTGAACTCAGAACGTAGCGGCTGACGAAATACGGCTACGCATTTCGCCCGGCGTGCTAACGATTCTGCCGGCTCGCTGCCTTAGATGATTAGGAATGATAAAATAAGTTTCTAAAAAGAACAAAAACAACAATAATATCTACACCACCATCACCACCACCACGACCAGCATTACGGCGACCACCACCATCTTCCCCACCACTGCTAACGACAAGAAAATCAACAGCATCTGCAACACCAGGATTCAAACGGTAGCATCCACAAAACCATGTAACAACAGCAACATTGTTTTGGGAGCAAAAACAGATTTTTGTCTTTGTCTTTTCTTTTCTCTTTCCATTGAGTTTCCTTTTGTCTTCTGATTTTGTCTTGTGGTCTCCGACACTTGTCTCTGCTGCAGACTTGGTATTTAGTCTTTTGATCTCTAGATCTGGATGACATTTAGATCGTACTATGCTCAATACTTAGAGGTCAAATAACAACGACGCAATAGATTATATATGGTCTGAAAAATTAGCAGAAACAAAATACAAAAAGACAAAAGCAAAGAAGGAAAGAGAAAAGATGGCGAAGGATAAAATGCAGGAAAGGAAAGGAAACAAAGAAAACTCCAAAATTTGCCAGTTTTGAACGACAGAAGTGGAAGTGTCTGGTGCGAAGAAAAAATTGTGGGACTCCGTGAAATAAAGGAATATATTAGATCTTGTGATCAAGAATTGCAGAAATGGATGTTTCACGTTTCAACTCGTTCTGTTTGAACACATGAGTTCAGATCAAGGGAAACAACTACAATTTCAAAATAATTACGTCTGTTAGCAACACGAACAACAACAATACCTACGGCAGTTACTCAAGGTAATAACATCATAGTATATACAAATGATCCTTTCTATTGGAAGCACAAGGCCGCAAATTTGGGGTTAGGGATTAAGAGAATTAGATCGATCCCAGTAAGCAACTGGTGCTTAATTTATCGACCTCGAAAAGAATTTGACCTCGGTGGAATTTGAACTCAGAACGTAAGGATAGACGACATACCTATTTCTTTACTACCCACAAGGGGCTAAACACAGAGAGGACAAACAAGGACAGACAAACGGATTAAGTTGATTATATCGACCCCAGTGCGTAACTGGTACTTATTTAATCGACCCCGAAAGGTTGAAAGGCAAATTCGACCTCGGCGGAATTTGAACTCACAACGTAACGGCAGACGAAATACGGCTACGCATTTCGCCCGGCGTGCTAACATTTCTGCCATCTTGCCGCCTTCAGAAGCTGGAAGGATAGATCGATCAATGTGCTTGCTCACTTCTTGCTGACCAAGGCCTAAACATAATTAAGAACAGCAACACCGGTCTTTCGGTGGATGGATCGTTAACTGTAAGGTCTATGTACAAATCATCCAATTTTATGGCATCAGAAATCAATAATATTTATTCAGTGATGGCAGCTCATAATTTATGTGCTACAGATTTCTGCGACATTTGCTGTTTTTTAATAATTATTTTCTAAGTTATTGAGATCGATATAAATCAGTTGGAAACTTAGTCACTTTGATAACATTTACCACTTAGCAACACTCACACACACACACACACACACACACACACACACACACACACACACACACACACACACACACACACACACACACATGTTAATAGCTGAAAATAAGTATATATAAATAAGAATCGTAGTTACTTGCTTTGATACAAATGGAAACCAAACGGTCATGAAATGTTACCCTGCCGTTAGAAATAACATGGCGCGCTGAAAGACTGTTAGCGCGTCGGACAAAATGTTTGCAGCCTTTTATCCGGTACTTTACTTTCTAAGATCAAATCACGTTATCTTTGGTTTCGTTTTTTTTTTTAATCCCGGGAAGTCGATAAAATAAGGTACCTGTCAAGTATGGGGTGGGGATGTGAGGCTATGTAATGAATTTGTTCTCTCCCCTCAAAAATTGCTTGCCCTGAAACCTGTACATCCCTTTTGCATAAGATGTTTTGATCCCTGTCACTTGTGAGCAATGGGGACGGGAAAACTAGCCTGATGGATCCTCAGGATTAAGACTCCCCCCTGAAAGACAAAAAGCAATAAAGAAACCGCTAAGAATAATGGAATGAGATTACAAGATAATATAGAAGCTGGTGCACTCTACGATTAAGTCAGGATGCTTACACATGGAGTGTCTTTGTTTTGTAGATTTCTCGAACAAGGTCAAACAACTAAATACAAATAATGCTTCTCCGCCTTATGCCTAAGATCAACATCAAGTCTAAATACAAATATGCGGCGTGGTCGCTTGCTGTGTTCGAAATAGCAACCAAACCTTTCTCAAATGAAACATTGCCGTTCAAAAATACTTGGAAGCGAAGCATTTGATATGCAGTCCAATATGCGCTGTACCCATGTCTGAGGTGATCTCGGTTGGAATGTTTTTCATGATAGGTTTGCTGAAAGGCGGCGAGCTGGCAGAATCGTTAAATCACTGGGAAAATGACTTATGGTATTTGTTGCGACTTTTTACGTTCTGAGTTCAAATTCTCTCAGGTCAGCTGAACCGTCCATCCATGTAGGAGCGATAATACAAAGTACTCATCAAGTCCCGGGATAGATGTAGTTATCTAATCTGCTGCCCTTGTGTTGAAATTTATAACTCTTATAAGTCTACAACGTCAAATAAAGTGTCATGCTTGAAAACACAACACACGGTTCCGGTCCATTAATCGAATTCACAACTTTACGATTGTTAATCCAGTTCACTCAGCAGTAGGAATGAGTTGCGACATCACTGGTGCCAAGCTGTATCGGCCCCTTTGCCTTTCCCTTGGATAACATCAGTGGTGTAGAGAGGGGAGGCCGGTATGCATGGGCAACTGCTGGTCTTCCATACACAACTTTGCAAAAAACTTGTGTTTCAGAGGGTACCTTTTTAGGTACAATCCCATGGTCGCTCCTGAGCGAAGAGGCCCTTTATAAGTCTATGAGGTGAATGTCTAATACAAGTCATAATAAATCTTGGAAAAACCATGAACGAACGTGCGAACGATCCTCTACATGTTTGTTGGATGTGCTGGAAATAAGAGCTAAAGTTCGTGAAAATCATTTGAGGCATTCATTAAAATGAACGAAACACTTTATGGTATATTTCTAGATAAATTATATAAAAATTGTCAAAAAGATCAAGATTATGACTGGAACGCATTTCATTGTATATTTATTAAAGCTATGTTGACCTGGGGCTAAAGAACAACAACAGCAACAACAACAACAAGAAACAAGACACCACCAGCAGCAATCAACCTGTGGAAAACACGAGCGGCATATTTATATGTTTGTATGAAATATCAGATAATCGATATTTATTACTATCCTTTGTTATCACTGGAAGCTGAAACAAATATTAACACACACACACATGTATAAATATATATACATATACACACACACACATATATATATATGTATGTACAATTATATATATATACATATATATATATATATATATATATATATATATATTATATATATTATATATATATATATATATATATACATATATAATACATATTATATACATATACATATACATATATTTGTATATATATATATATATAAATATATATATATATACAATATATGTATATGTATATATATATATGTTATATATATATAATTGTATATACATATATATGTATATATATATATATATATATAATATATACATATAATATGTATATGAACATACATATATATACATATTCTATATCTGTGTATATTATACATAATATATATCGGTACAACACACACACACACCATATATATATATATATTATTTATATATATATATATTTATATATATTATATATATATATATATATATATATATATATATATATATATATATATATATATATATATATATATAACACCATGTATATACACGTTAATTATATAGTGTTTCAGTATTACTTTATTCATCGATATTTATTTAGGACTTTATATTGATAATAAAAATTACGAAAATCCTTTGATGGAATATTTATGACTTACCAAAACTCTATTTCAGATACCGTTCAAATAACTAGACATTATATAAATATATTCAGATATATTCCACTAGTTCTGCGTCACAAAGAAATTTTTCAAAGATTAATTTCTCCACAATATGGAATGTTTGACAAATATTTCAATACAATATGTAGATGACTTATATAAAACGAAAGCACAATATGTATAAATATACAAATAAAAAAAAAATGTTGAAACCAGATATTAGTCAATAATTGCACAAGCCATATCAGGTGCTATAATAATTGTTTTTAACATAGGCGTAATATATCTACATAAATAAAATGCTGCATATCTCCTATCCATCACTCTCTCTTTCTCTCTGTACATACATACCTACATACATACATACATACATACATACATACATACATATATATATATATATATATATATTATATATATATATATATATATATAATATATTATATATATATTTATATTTATATATATATTATCCATAGATTTATATATTAAGCATTGTTAGATATATTGATATAGATCTCTATATTCATGACTGTAAATATGTACAAATGCGAGTATTTATGATTGTGTGTATATTTATGTATTAATGATTATCTACTTCTTCCTCTCTATACATGTATGATGCATGTATCTATATACACCTGTAATGGTGCGAATGTGCGTATACGCATATCTATATATCTGTGTATGTATATATTTATATGTGTATTCATATATAAATATATTTATGTACTTGTATGCATATTTAAATTAATTTTACTACACACACACACACACACATATATTTATATATAAACAAAGTTTTATAAGGTCATACACATACGTGTACTTACATATGTGTACATACACGCAGATACACACGTATACACACGCATGCATTACTTTCTACATCTTTCTATTTATTCATACATCGTAAAAGAAAAAATAAATTGCCTCCAAGTGCAAATTACTAATAGATTACCTTCCTTCGTATATAAACTTGAGAAGTGAACATGAAATAAGTGAAGTATATGACAGATTCCTTCATAACTTACGTACATAATTTAATTTACTGTTTAAGAGAGTCAGGTAAAAAAAAAAGAAATATTTATGTAAGAATAAAAAATAATAAAATATAAATGCTCATCCAGGCAGTAAGGGCACAATAAATATAAGAACACTTGCAATATAAATAACAGTCAGAATTTTGTGTAGCGAGATATAATCAATTATATGAAGCTCAGTATTTCACTGTTTATTTTATCGAATCTAAAAGCATGAAAAATTCTTACCTGAACCTAAGTCTTAAAATCTTAACATACTTGCTTCTATTTATAGGTTAGGGTCTCTTACTAATTCTGTTGTCGAGAATATATATATCATTCCTTATTTGCATTTACAAAGCAGTGGTATGTAATTTCGTTTCTCTTTGTTATTCCTTCGACAAAATCCTCGAGCAAGGAGGTACTCTCTCTGGTGACATGCGTTGTCCACATACATCTTCGACCTAAATCGAGTAGAAAACGCGCCAATTGTAGACAACTAGTTGGAGCGCGAGTATATATCGTTCATATAAAAACCATGAACAACCCACTGAGGCAGAAACAACATCAGGAATAATAGCAGCAACACGGTGTCCAGACGATTACTAACTAAATGCTCTACCGAAACAGCGAAGCATACTGACAGCAAATTGAGAACAAGAAGTTGCTCTCCCCGCCATAAAAGCAACACCAACGCCAATAATGGCTATATCATAATAATGGCCTTGTAGATACGTGCATATATAAGTATGTATGGACGTTCGTATATGTAAGTATAACGTGTGTTCTGTATATATATATTTGTATTTATGTGCCCATCTGGTATATTCAACTGACGAAAGCAGAGCTTATTTGAAGCAAGGCTAGAAATCCAGGATCTTGAATTATACAGTAAAGTTTTTTTGCTAGTATATTTTGTCTCTCTGTCTTATCTCGTGGTGCGATATGAACATTTTAGGTGGTTTTTAGAGTCAGGGTTTTGACTGCTATTTCGGCATGGTGGTGTCTCTCAGATACCCTTATTTATAGTTGTAAAAAAATTATTACTTTTATATCGTATTTATTCCCATGCTGGCCACTTGATAATATCGATATTTAAATATCGATAACGTGTGTTCTGTATATATATATATATATATATATGCATATATGTATATATATAGATATGTGTATATATATATGCATACGCACACATATACTTATATATATGCATATTTATAATGAATGCGAGAAGCGCAAAATGGAGTTTACGAGAATCTTTAATCACCACAACGATCGTTTCGACACATCTTGAATCGGTCGCTTGCGGGCAGGATACTGTACAACTGATTCTGTTGCATCCTCCGGTGCACATGCATCTGGGCAAGTGTTTTTATTCCTAAAGAACTCATCTTGCTAAATATACTTGGTTTCGCCCGGCATGTTGCTGCTGCAAGTAGACCGTTGCTTATAATGACAGCGGGTGGATACAATATCCGGGTTAATGGGTCTGGCTGTAGTTCATAGTGATTCACTATGGACTTAATTTCAAACCATGCAGAAGATCCAGCATGTGTTAGG
>NW_021832790.1:30000-41147 GCF_006345805.1 Octopus sinensis
TGTCATTGATACACACTCCTCCCTTTGGCGAAAATGCATTTTTATTACATACTTATTCCTGTCCGCCTTACATAGCAGAACTGTCACATTTTTAAAACCATGTTGCACGAGGTTTTACGGATACAAATATGTATTAAAATAGGCGCAGGAGTGACTGTGTGGTAAGTAGCTTGCTTTGCAACCACATGGTTCCGGGTTCAGTCACGTGGCATGGCACCTTGAGCAAGTGTCTTCTCCTAAAGCCCCGGCTCGACCAAAACCTTGTGAGTGGATTTGGTTGACGGAAACTGAAAGGAGCCCGTCGTATATATGTGTGTGTGTGTGTGTGTGTGTGTGTGTGTGTGTGCGTTTGCTTCCTCAACATCGTTTGACAATTAATGGTGGTGTGTTTACATCCCCCGTAACTTAGCGGTTCGGTATAAGAGACCGATAGAATAAGGACTAGGCTTACAAAGAATAAGTCCTGGGGTCGATTTCTTCGACTAAAGGCGGTACCCCAGCATGGCCACGATCAAATGAGTGAAAAAATTTAAATAATAAAAGAATATAACAATTTATTCTGTATTTTCTTCCATCCTTCGCCAAAACAAGTAGAAAACCGTTCGGTTGCAAGAAAGTTTCTGCTACCGTCCATTTCTAATTAACAGGACCACTGCATCAAAAACGATCCTTGAAAAACAATAACTTTAACAACGACGACAACAACAGAGCAATTATAATAATAGTGAATTGGTTTCAATTTATTGGGAATTCAGCTAGAAGTAAAGACTCAAATTTCACTCTACAGTTTTCAAAAAGGTAAAATCTTTATATATAAAAGTGAAGTTGTGTGTCTGTCTCCTACGATTTAGATTCCTAACTACTCCCACATTTTGCGGTGCAGTTTAACCAAAACCGGGTATCTTATAGTCGTGATTCATATCGAGCCCTTATGGGTATTAGCGCGCGTCTACGATGAGTCTACGATTAAAAAAAAAATTACCATCATTTTTTCCCATTCTAATGCATTTTTTCGCTATTACATAAGGGAAGTAACTCTCTAAAAATGTCTACGATGAGTCAAGGATTTAAAAAAAAAATTTACCATAATTTTTTCTCCATTTTTAATGCATTTTTTTTGCTAGTTTTTGAGTATAACTCTCTAAAAATGCTTATATAGTTATTTCCCTTACAAACCCGAGCAACGCCGGGCGATACTGCTAGTATTATATCATATAGCCCATGGTGTTTGAGGAGAAAGCGGAAAGATGATCAAGAATTAAGTATCATGTTGATCATAATATACATTGCTCAATTTTCTACCGATCGCTTCGCTTTCTTTCTCTACTCGTCTCTCTGCTTCATCAGACCCCGCTTCGCTAAACCCATGAAATTGGCCATACTTGCCGGACAACGTCGAGATTTTGACGATGATTCGTCCACAGCTTATGAAGAGACGAGCGTCCATCTGATTGTTTTAATCATTTCACTTGTTAATTTCTCTGTTGCCTTCTGTCGCAAAGGTATACATATGATGACTGCCCCATCTTATCAAACGATAGCTGCTGCATACCATCTACTGAGACATCTGTACGCCATTGGAGTAAAGCGACAAAAGCTTGTAGAACACGCTATCCATTATCTTGGTCGCCATGGTATTCTTCCGTGACTAGCATCGCAAAGAGACTGGCATAACTTATATGAGAGTATGTTTCTCCTAGAACAGCTGCTTTTGCTACAGCTTTGTCATAAATAATAGAAACTTCCTCCACTCCTAGGAAATCTATTGAACTTATGCATACATACACACATACATACACACATACATACACACATACATACATACATACATACATACATACATACATACATACATACATACATACATACATACATACATACATACATGCAATCTTGTGACTGGGTTTGGTGCACAGAAATTGAAATAAGCTCTGTATGCGTGTGTGTTTGTTTCTAACCACCACTATACAACAGGTGTTCGTTTGTTTACTTATCCGAAACCTGGCGGTTCGCCAAAGAGCAACCAATATAGTAAGTACCGCACTTAAAATGTACAGTGATGATTCATTTGATTAAACCGTTTAAGACGGTATCCTGAGAAGACTACAGCCTAACGAGTGAGCGATGTAAGACACGATATATATTATATATATATACACACATCTCTCTCTCCATCCACCTATCTCTCTCTATATATACCTATCTATCTATCTATCTATCTATCTATCTATCTATCTATCTATCTATCTATCTATCTATCTATCTATCTATCTATCTATCTATCTATCTATCTATTTCTATTATCTATCTATCTATACATACATACATACATATAATATATATATATATATATTAACATATATATATACATATATATATATATATATATATATATATATACAAATATATATATATATATTCGCACATACTTTGCTACAGACATACGATGATTCAAACGCAGTCATGCGTACATGTTGATGCTCCCATACACACACACACATATATAAGTTCATTCACACACAGTCTCACACACACACACACACACACACTCACACACAGTCACACACACACACACGCACGCACCGAGCTCTTGTCGCTCAGAACTAATCATTTGTTGCTAATGCACGAAAGATTGTCAAAGAGGATTAGCAAACAGAAAAGCAGATATTTCCTTGAGCGTCTCTCCGTAGATATTCTGCGACAATTCCTGAATATCTTAATTTATGGACTGCGTTGACGTTGATACACAAACATTGATGTCGCCGTCGTTCTTACTGATCTTGTCGCTGTCGGTGGTGTTGGTGTCGTTGCTGCTGTCGCTGATGCTGCTGATGTAGTTGTCGTTGACCTCTGTGCTGCTGCTGTTGCCGCTGTGTGCTTTGTTACTGCGATTGATGTTGTTGTTGTTGTTGTTGTTGTTTGTAGTTTACTGTTAACGAGGATGGCGATTGCTGCGCTGAGGATGTTGGTGGTGACGGCGGTGACGGTGGTGGCATTGGCGGGGATGATTGCGATAATGATGATGATGGTGATGATGATGATGATGATGATGATGACGATGGGGATGGTGATGATGATCGTGGAGATGATCGTGATGACGATGATGATGATCGCGAAGAAGATGGTCGTGATGACGATGATGATGATCGTGATGATGGTGATGATGATGATGATGACGATGGGGATGGTGATGATGATCGTGGAGATGATCGTGGTGACGATGATGATGATCGCGATGATATCATCATCGTCGTAATGATTATGATAATGAAGATGGTCGTGATGACGATGATGATGATGGTGATGATGTCATCACCATCGTCGTAACGATTATGATGATGAAAATGATAATGATGATCGTGATGACGATGATGATGATTATGATGATAATTTTGGTGATGAGGATGATGACAACGACGTCGTCAACAACGACGATGCTGCTGAGTGTTGAACATGAAGCGGAATATTGCTGATGCTGGTTAATGTTAAGGTTAATGCCGCTTCTGCTGCTGTTCCTTATGCTGCTGTCGCTGCGCTGCTGTGGAGCTGCTGCGGCGCTGCTGTGGCGCTGCTGTGGAGCTGCTGTGGGACTGTTGTGGCACTGCTGCGTAACTAGTGTGACGCTGCTGGTAGAGCAGCTGTAGCGCCGCTTGGAATTGCTGTGGCGCTGCCGTGGTGCTGATGTGGAGCTGCTGCTGATAGCGATAACTTCGATGATGATGACGACGACAACGACGACGATTAAATTGATGATGATGATGATGTTGGTAAAGTAGATCCTGATGATGACGACGGCAACGATGACGATATCGATACCACGGCAATGACGATAACGCTGCTGCTGCTGCTGCTGATGATGATGATGATGATGATGCTGTTGGTGCAAAGAATGATAGTGGATAGCATCGATGATTATTTGATTATCATCACTCCTTTCCGTGAGTAAACTTTATCAAAACCTCACCAGAAGCATCTTCATCATCGTCAGCATCCGCTGCACCAACGGCAGCGGTTGCTGCATCATTATCCTGGATGTTGTGGTCGTCATTCCCAACAGTATCGAACCATTGTGACAACCTGTACACTTACAGGGCCTTATCATCTCACAGACATCATTATGCATCATCATCATCATCATCATCATCATCATCACCATCATCATCATCACCATCATCATCATCATCATCAGTATCAATGTTATGATGAAAATTATTATGTTGATGATGATGATGGAGATGATGACCATGATGATGATGATGATGGTGGTGATGATGATGATGATTATGATGACGATGATGGTGATGATGACAATGATGATGATGATGATGATGATCTTGTTTGATGACGATTCTGATAATGCTGCTCATGGAGAGAAATATTTTAAGCCAATAATATTCGGCATTATCGCTAACATCATCACCACCAACACCATCGTTGCACAAACATTATCGTGAATGTCATCATAATCATTATCGTCTTCATCTTCGCCGCTGTCGTCCTTCTCATCTTTCTTCTTCTCCTCTTCCAACACCATCATCTCTATCATCATCCTCAATTAGAACATTAACCCCAAAACAACATGGCCATCAACGAGAAAATGATAAATATTTTAAACCGGCTCCGCAAGAAACAAAGATGAATTCAAAATGAATGCGACTCAAGTAAGAGAACAACGTAATGGCGGATTACTGATTTGACACAAATTTTAGCAGCATTAGTTTCAGTTCTTCTGTAACAGTTGTCCCTTATAGACGCTGGGCCTGAAACATTAGTGGAGGTGCTAGTCGACCACATCGGCTCCAGTGTTCAAATGATGCTTATTTTATCGACCCCCGAAAAGATGAAATGCAATGTCAGTGTGGGTGAAATTTGAACTCAGAGCATAAAGAGTTGGAACAATTATCGCCAAGCATTTTGTTCGATGCGCTAAAGATTCCGTATGCTGACCTCTTTGACTGTTATTCATAACAAATAATGTAGAAGTAAGCTACAGCTGTCGACTGCTGTCCATTATTGTAGATGCTTTTAAAGCTAGTGAAACACAATGAGGTTGAATAATGAGTTTTACTGCCGTCCGGAAGAATCTATTTTTTGCTGATGTTTAGGGTTAGGGTTAGGGTTAGGGTTTCTATGACATCCATGATTGAGCATACAAATCATTAATTTCCGTTGATTAAAGATTGGACGTACGAAACACACTTATGATTATAATGGTTTTCGATTCAGGCGCAATGCTAGTGCTGAGTCTAATTCGATACCATCGACCACAATACCTGGCTTTTTTACTTTAATTCATTGAAAGCGAAAGGACGAAAAGCGAGGTTGACTTCGGTGAGGTACGAACTTAGAACGTAAATGGTTGGAACAAATACGAAAAAGCATTTTTTCCGAAAGTCCCACGACTTTTCCAGTTCCCCGTCCTCTTGTGTATCTTATAATGCGTTAACGCTAGTCTTCCGTTAATTACAGTCCTTCGCAGCTTGTTGCATCAAATTCTGAATCAAAAATTATACATATACACAAACATACACTTACATATACGTACACATACGCACGCACACACACACATACATACACATACACGCACACATATATGTATATGTATACATGTATATATGAATATATACATATGAGTATATAGACGTATGTATATGCGAATATATATATATATATATATCTATATATTTATATTATATATATATATTATATATATATATATATATATATATATATATTATATATTATATATATAATATATATATATGGGTGTATGTGTGCTTTGTGTATATGTTTCAATGTATGAGTGTGATGTGCTGGTGTTCCTTACACTGACTGCAGAAGAACATTACATCACAGATATGTGGTCTTGTGCCAGTCTAAGAAATCGATATTAGTTTTTGGATTTCCATAACCGCTTCTGGCGAAATTGAGTAACTTTGCATTAGTTATCATAATATTTAGTTTTGGTAGTGACAGATGTTGGAGTAGGCAAAAGAAAAAAAAAAGAAAAATATTAAAGAAGAAAAATAAATCAACAACAACTGGCTATAACAACAACTACAGTTATAACAAATACGACGAAGTGCTTTTAATATCGGGAAGAATATCAAAAGAATTTGTCTTTTTTTCTGTAATGGAAAACATCTTAGAATATTAAAGAAAACTGAGATTACTTCTTATGGGTACAAAACTTTTATTTATTAATCCTTGTTTTGACTTTATATGTTATTTTCGTTGTGTTAGTTCAGCAAAGATGGGGTTGTTTTGTGTACGTAACACCGATATTATCGTGGTTAGAAGATAACGTATCTTAACTATATACGGCCATGATTTTTCTGTATAATCTTATGGTAACTTGGCACAGCTATTACCGCATGGTAACTGAATGAGCCCTTGGTTCCTGAGTGTAAACTTATTGTTACTTGGCGCAGCTATTACCGCATGGCAACTGCATAAGTCTACGGTTTCTCTGTGTATTCTTATTTTTACTTGGCACAGCTATTACCGCATGGCAACTGCATAAGTCTACGGTTTCTCTGTGTATTCTTATCGTTACTTGGCACAGCTATTACGCATGTGGTTACAAAGCACTCATGTCACCCATACGTTTGCTGGTCTGTCCCCACTACGCAGCATCATGCACAGGCATCTTGTACTGTATCCTATAGGCATCTTCGATCACTATGAATTCAATCATTTCATATTTTACGGCATAAAGACGCTCATCTGGTCACTCTAAGCTCTCTCCAACATGTAGATTTTCCCTCTTTCTTACTTTTCTATCTATACTACGGTTACTACGGTTGACTCTTCTCTTCGGAGATGAGCCGCATTTGTTTTTATTCCCCCGTCAGCCATACCATTTCCAAAGTTCGATACTCATCGCTACACTCAGTACTTTGTTACTCAGAACGTCGACACATCTTTTGAATTCTCTTCTATTTTACACTATTAGAAACCATTCAAGTGAAATGTTAACAGGTTCAGTTTTTTAAGCATCAAAGGGTTTGTAAATGTCTAGAACTCAGCCGTTCTCCAAGACTAGAGTAATAAGTATTTCAAGAAATATAAACCAATACCATCGCGCTGCCGAATACATTGCAAGTAAAAATTGGCAAAGACGACGGGGTGGGGGGTAGAGATATAGGTGAGTCGGAAGTGCGTAAGCAGCCAGCTCTGAGGAGTAGAGACACGGAACGAAAATTCTACATTGTTTCGGGTTGAAATGAAGCTGCAACGGTTAGTTAGAACTGCTGTCGAATATTCCATTATCATGCACTTAAAGGAATAGAAAATAAATAAATAAATAAAGAAAGAAAGGAAGGAAGGAAGAAGAAAAAGTGCTAATATTAAATTCAGTATTATTGGTACGCAATTAATCCAGTGAATCAATGGAAATCGCTGGAAACATTGGAAGAATTAAACTCATCAAATGATGATTGGAACAAATATCTCTAATGAATAGTCTCCGGTTGCCTTTTCCTGGCGTTCAGAGCACGACGTGTCTGAAATACATCTTCCGTTCGTTGTATTCTGAGTTCAAATCACACTATAGCCTACATTGGCAATACATATAATTCATTGTCCATTTTAGCCAGACCACCTGACACCTCCGTTATATTAGTGGAGTCAACTCTTTTGGAAGTATTCCTAGCCTTTCTGTCTCACTGCACCACTCCACCTCACCCCACCCCATCTTTCACCACTTCATAAAAGCACGGATAATGCCGTCTCTCCCGAGTAAAAAATATTTAAAACTATTTTTGACATTAGTTCGACTACACCCTTCAAGGTCGAGCTCCAGCATGACCGAAACAAGTAATAGAATATAAAAAAAAGATATATACCAATAAAAGTAGATTGTTTAACCAAGGTAACAGCATGCTTCCAGTGAAACCCAGGTATCAAGAGGATTGCTTTCAGGTGTTAATGTTCTCCTGTATATTCTCTACTCTATTTGCCCTTCACGGAATATATTTATCTATTGTGCTTAAGTGAAAATATACATAAAAATACATTTATAGTTCTCAGTAGTTTTCGCTGACAACAATAGCTTTCAGAAAATGCCGGATTTTCAATGATGTGAAAGTACATAGACATATCACAAAACGCGATCATTTACTTCACTCTGAAATAGTTGTTTGTCGGTGTTTAATTAAAAAGAAAAATTCCATGGACAGCTGCACGCCTCCTAAAGCCCGAGCGGCAGAGTAGATGTGTATCATTAAAACATTGAATCAGCAATTTGACAGTGAGATGGTCATACATACATACATACATACACACACACACACGCACACACACACACACACACACACACACACACACACACACACACACACACATATATATATATATACATATATATATATACACACACACGTGTACATACCTGAAGGCTCATGGCTTAGTGGTTATGGTGTTGCACGCACGATTGCGAGATCGTGGGTTCGATTCCCAAACCGAGCGTTGCATTGTGTTCTTGAGCAAAGTACTTCATTTCACGTTGCTCTGCGACCATTTCGGCATCTGATATATAGCACCCGTTGCATCTGCACAGGTAATGTCAATCTGATGGAGAGAGGGAGCTTATCTCTACACAGACATTTGATCATTATAAACAAATCATCTTTCATTCGTTAAGAAAATGTCAAATCCTCATACATCGTCTAATAATGGAGTCCATTATATATATATTATATATATATATATATATATATATAATATACTCTTTTATCTTTTATTTAATACTTTTGATATATATTTAAAATTATATAAATTAATTAATTTTATGTATTGGCTTATATTTTTCATTGTTTGCTTTGCCTAATAGTGGTTTTATATCTAATTTAATATAATAATCATAATATATATATATCCTGCAACTCTTCTGGATGGTCTCCTTTTTAAGTTGCTGAATGCTGCCATAATCATTGCATTCATTCCATCTTTGGTGTTACAAGGAGTTTTGTTAGCCACACGCTCAACTGCGCGCCACACATGATAATTAAGGGGATTTCTGTCTGGGGAGTTAGGTGGCAAGATGTTAGGGTGATGTGGTCGCAGAAATTGTCTGACAGCAATGACTGCATTCTACTTTGATTTATCTGTCAATTACACTGATATAAACTGGTTATGTTAAAGAGTTGTACTGACTCCAAATAATGAAATGGTTGATAAACTCAATCATAAACTTCTTCAAAACTTAACAGACACATCAGAAATGATTTTGGATCAATTGACAACAGTCGATCAAGACCAGGTTGTTCAATATCCTGTGGAATTTTTGGACATACCCTAACCCTAACCCTAACCCTCACTGAGATGTCATCGGATAACTTGACACTAAAACTGGGTGCTTCTGTTATGTTGCTTAGGAATCTCCACTCATCTCACCTGTGTAATGGACCTCGCTTAATTGTTAATTCCATGAACCCCTATGTCCCAGCCAACAATCATAACAGGTAGACGCAAAGGAGAAAATGTATTTATCCCCCAATCCCTCTCATGCCTAAAGATGTTCCATTTGAATTTCAGACGCTTCTGTTTCCAGTCAAACTAAGTTGTGATATTTGAATTAACAAATCTCAGAGTCAATTTCTCAAAGGAGTTTGAACTTCATCTTTCTACTACGTGCTTCGCCCACGATCAACTCTGTTTTATTTGCTCGCGACTTGGAAGCAGCAACGATTTATTCATTTTGAAACCAAGAAAAAATGACACAAGGAGAATCGTTTACACTGAAGTGCTTCAACATTGACAGATTTTCAGTTGGAGATTCTATTATCATTGCAATTTGGATATTTTCAAATAAAATATAGATATTTCGAAATAATTATGAGAATAAATGTTTATATATGTTTACTAATCTAAATAAAGCCAGCAGTAACTGGGCAACGCATTATCTATAAATAAACACACATATGTTTGTCTGGACGCCATTTGCAATCTTGTATATATGTACATGTATACACACACACATATGCATGTGTATCCAAATATATATATATATGCGTGTGTGCGTGCGTGCGTGTGTGTGTATGTGTGTGTGAATGTGTGTGTGTATGTGCGTTTGTATGTATATATGTATGTACACATATAATACACAAACACAAAAATATATGTGTGCACAGGTATATAACTGATATAACATGCAAATGTTTCTATAAATTTTGCGAACACTGGAGTATGTACAACGTCTCTTGTACGAATCTTAAAATAGAGAAGGGTCTTCCAGTAATTTTATTGTCTTCATTTTTCAACAGCACGAAACGATTAAGCTTCCTTCATCTCATTGAAATATCTGAAAAATCAATGTATTTATAGGATAAAGGCGGACCTGTAGCGCTAACAGATATCTTAATATGGTAGGGCGGAAGGTTATCGGTTAGTCTTAATAAGGCTATCATTTTCAATCATTTTCTTTCTTTCAAAGCAGACGACCCGAACTGTGTCAAATAATATTTCATGGTTTCCATCACTTCCTGTTCTCGGAGGAAACCAATCAATGAAATGTCGCAAGTATAGAGATACACTTATATGGCTGAACGTATGTAAATGCTTATAGTCCTATGTTCAGACACACACACACACACACACACTCACTCACCATAAATGTTATACTGTTCTAAGTGTTAAGAAAAAAACATGACAAAGGAATAAACAGTTATCTTATGAACTTCATTAGCTTATAACAGTTTCCACTACGAGATGTGGTGAATGTACAGTGAAGTGTACGATTTCACCAGTCTCTAAGATGAAGTGCAATCTATTGGGAAAAAATTACATTTAAGTATATTTACAGGAAAGCATTATCTTCCTATCTATATATCTATCTATCTATCCATATATATAATATATATATATATATATATATATATGAACTAAAAATGTGACAATAATGCAAAACATCCAGGCAGTTAGGTGATACAAAAAAGAAGCAACAAAACATCCAGGCAGACGATACAAAGAAAACAAGGACGGGTCATTTAGCGTTTATATCCTCAGTCGATTTCCAGACTATCTTTGCAATTGCGGCTGTTTATACTCGAGATTGCTGCAAATCTGGCCAGCCCCAAGGATAAACTAAACTAAGAGCATTAGCTTCCTTGGAAGAAAACAGCGAATGTATACGAAAGCAAGGACGG
>NW_021832791.1:5000-7500 GCF_006345805.1 Octopus sinensis
CGTTTCAATAGAACATCCTTACACCGGGAATTACCGGGTACACCAGTTAGTACATATATATATATATACATATATATACATGCATGAATATACACATATATGATATGTATATATATATATATATATATATATAGATATATATATATATATATATATATATATATATATATATATATATACTATATATATATATGTATATAATATATGTATATATAAAATAGGTTTATATATACAATATTAAATGAAATATGTGTATAAATATATATAGGTATAAATATATAATTATACAAAATATGTACATGTAATAAATAATATATATATATATATATATATATATATATATATATATACATAATATACATATATATTTATGTATATATATGGATATTACAATATGTAAATATGCATATATATATGCGTATATATATATATATATATGATATATAAAATAAGCATAAAATAAGTACATATATATATATATACACATGCACACAAGCATATGAGAAAGATATACAGACAGAAGGGAGAAAGAGTATATAGCTATTAAATTGTAGTCTTCTGTTACCACTTCAAATTCCACCCATTCATTTTGTGTGGTAAAGAGGATGTAAGAGTGTGGTATCGAGATGCTATTTCTAGCATAACTTATAGAAAGTGGGAGGCAGAACCAGTGATGATAACGGGTGTTGTAAGGGGTTGGTCACCGTCCTTGTATGAGGCACATATGTATATTGAAGGTGTTCAGTTAACTTCGTGTGTGTGTATGTATTTGCGTGTAAGTTAATATGTATGCATCTATCTATCTATCTATCTATCTATCTATCTATCTATCTATCTATCTATCTATCTATCTATCTATCTATCTATCTATCTATCTATCTATCTATCTATCTATCTATCAAATGTTGTGCTAGAACACCGAATACTGTGTGAGATGTCTTGAGAGGACCTCTCAAGGTAAATAACATTACGTTCTATAAATCGTTGACCGACGATTCGGCTGTTATTTTGCAGCTGGATATCTGCCACTGAGGAACCTATACATAGCGAAATCGCTTGATATAGCTGTTTCGGTGGCCGAAGCAGATGGTTCTACTCTGTCAATATATAATTACTTTTATGCTCCACGAATTGCATGAGAGATCCTCTCGAAGTAAATAACGCAGTGTTCTGTGTTCTAGGACAATCTCCACGTTAAGTTGGATATAAAGATTGCTTTTGGTACTAATATTGCTTCTGTCGCTAATTGCAACGCTTGTGCTTGAATAGACACTGATATTCTATAAATTGTTGATAGGAGATTCGGCTATTATGTCGTTGTTTGACATCTGTCACTGAGAGCCCATAGTCCATGAGGACACCCACTGAACAAGAAAACGCAAAAATATCGAATGAAATCATCAGTGCCTTGACTAGAATGGTCATCAGTTTAGAAACAGGCGTTCCTAATAAATTAAATTCTATCTGTTGATTCTATTACAGTTTGAAAATGAATAAATACTGACTTTATAATCATTCGTTGTGTGAGTGTGTACAGGTTTTGACACTGTATATAAATAAATGTGGAGGCGCAATGGCCCAGTGGTTAGGGCAGCGGACTCGCGGTCAGAGGATCGCGGTTTCGATTCCCAGACCAGTCGTTGTGTGTGTTTATTGAGCGAAAACACCAAAAAGCTCCACGAGGTTCCGGCAGGGGGTGGTGATCCCTGCTGTACTCTTTCACCACTCTTTCTCCCACTCTTTCTTCTGTTGGCCTGCTCGCTTAGCCAGCGGGGTGGCGTCATTCAAAGGCTAAAAACAATGCGAACGCATTGTGACCAGCGATATAAATAAATACCCACGTACACACACATACATGAGTACGTATGTATATCTCTCTCTATATATATATCTGTGTATGTATGTTTCTTCTGTATATATATATATATGTATATATATGTATTATATTATATTATATATATATAATATATATATATATAATTAATGAAATGGATAAATGAATTATCTTGTTACGGATTTTCAAATTTAACCGATACCTGTGTAGCAAAAATCACACACAGAAAAGACACGGTTGAGGTTACGGCCATGGGGTTTCGCCTCCGTGCTTTAGCGCGGATAATTGAAGTTTTATATATTTAGTGAAGGGAAGAAATGGAGCGAACGAAGATTCTACAAAATCCTTTTTATTATTTTTTCTACACATGTTTCAAAGGCTGCAAATTCCCAAATTCGGATTGAATAAGGAGACCATTCTGCAACTTTCTCTTCAGGAAAATCCAGGAATTTAAAATCTCAAAACAAATGCGCAGCAAACTTTTCGAACAAAACGCTCCCTAGGAGCCCGTGTAAAAATGGCACAAAACTGTCTCTCAATATGCGCTGACGTCAGAGTGGTGAAGGCCGACGAAAAAAATCCGTTGGAATAAACCTAGTCAAACCACGGTCAAATCAGGTAGGGGAAGAATCACAGAAAACCCAAAGAGTGTGAATATATTCTGTA
>NW_021832791.1:10000-32757 GCF_006345805.1 Octopus sinensis
TACATACATACACATACACACACACATACATACATACTTACATACATACATACACACACATACATATATACATACATGCATACATACATACATACATACATACATACATACATACATACATACATACGTACTTACATACATACATACATACATATGTGTATATAGATATATACACAATATACATCGTACTCTCTCTTTTTACTCTTTTACATGTTTCAGTCATTTGACTGCGGCCATGCAGGAGCACAGCCTTTAGTCGAGCAAATCGACCCCAGGACTTTGTAAGCCTAGTACTTATTGTATCGGTCTATTTTGCCGAACTGATAAGTTACGGGGACATGAACACACCAGCATCGGTTGTCAAGCGATGTTGGGAGACAAACACAGACACACAAACACACGCATATATATATACATATACATGACAGGCTTCTTTCAGTTTCCGTCTACTACCAAATCCACTCACAAGGCTTTGGTCGGACCGAGGCTATAGTAGAAGACACTTGCCCAAAGTGCCACGCAGTGGGACTGAACCCGGAACCATGTGGTTGGTAAGCAAGCTAGTTACCACACAGCCACTCCTATATGTACACAAGTATATTTATCGGTATTTGCTTTCATTGGTAAAATTATATTGTTTTATAAGTTGTTCTATTTACAAATAGTTTTTTTTAGATATTGACCTTGTAAAGAAATATAAAATGATATTTAATAAAGGAATCTGATTATAATGTAACCCACTTCAGATGATGTCAGTGATGGTATCAATTGTGGTGGTAGGTGGGACAGTGTCACTGACTGCATGAAAGGATTGTTAATATTCTCTGAGCTCAGGGCGACAAGTTCGCTGAATCGTTAGCACGCCAGGCAAAATGCTTAGCGGCATTTCGTCCGTCTTAAAGTTCTAGGTTCAAATTCCGCCGAGGTCGACTTTGCCTTTCATCCTTTAGAAGTCGATAGAAGAAGTATCAGTAAAACACTGAGATCGATATCACTGATTTATCCCCTCCCTGAAATTGCTGGCCTTGTGCCAAAATTTGAAACCAACAATCTCTGCGCTTAGGGTGGTGGAGATAACCGAGAAAGCGTAGTAGATTAGAGCTTAAATGGAGGGGAGAAAAAATAAAATTCATGAGCTTTGATGGCTATTTTACATATAGGAGAGAGAAAAGGGAATAACTGCTAACTCAAAAATAATTTGTCATTGAATAGAGGTACGTCGTGAGATCAACTGAATTCTGAATTAATGGATACCTATTTCTTTACTACCCACAAGGGGCTAAACATAGAAAGGACAAACAAGGAAGGACATAGGTATTAAGTCGATTACATCGACCCCAGTGCGTAACTGGTACTTAATTTATTGACTGCGAAACGATGAAAGGCAAAGTCGACCTCGGCGGAATTTTAACTCACAACGTAACGGCAGACGAAATGCCGCAAAGCATTTCTCTCGGCATGCTAACATTTCTGCCAGCTCGCCGCCTATTCTGAATCAATGGATACCTGGCTGAGTATTCCACAGAAACATAATGTTTCTGTGAAATGATGTGATAAGTAAAGCGTGCCTCTGGTGAAGTTACTCTAAACGTAATTCCCAGGCAAAATATGGGTGTCACGGTGTTTTACAGTTGAATTTCCGACACAATCAATCCAACAGATTCCGTCTACGCAATTTCACTCACAGTCTATGGGGGCCATAGCCTTATTTCGTCTGCCGTTACGTTCTGAGTTCAAATTCCGCCGAGGTCGACTTTGCCTTTCATCCTTTCGGGGTCGATAAATTAAGTACCAGTTACGCACTGGGGTCGATGTAATCGACTGGATCCGTTTGTCTGTCCTTGTTTGTCCTCTCTGTGTTTAGCCCTTTGTGGGTAGTAAAGAAATACATTTATGGCTATATATATACAAAAGAAAATATTTGCCCAAGATGCCATGTAAAGTGATTGAACTTGAGACGTCATAGTAATGCAGCCAGCTTCTTAATACCTGGCTATACAGCACCTAAACAAAAGATGTTAATCCAGGCATGAACAAGCATAAAAGAGGAGTGCCACTTGACTTTGCTAGAAGGATGTTTGGATGTAAGAATACACAAAAAATGAAGTTAGTCAATTAGCACCCCATCCCATACGCCCCCGCTATAAAAATGACCTACGGCCTCTTCACCAAACAAATAAAAAATATCTGATTTTTTTTTTCAACGAGTCCTATCGACGCTACTGTTTCTAAGTCTTTAAGTAATGGGTGTTTTCAATAGACAGAACATCTTAGGTAAATATTAAATTACATGTGTTCTGATACAATATATTAAATAGGTAGACGTACAAGGGTGTCGATGAATAGGTAGTGAAATATTGTGTGAAGCACAAAATATCGTTGTTACAAATAGCATTGTATATTTCTAAAGCCTTTATTTAAAAGTGCTTTGAGTAGAAGGTTTCATATTAATGTTCTTTTTTTGTATGTGTGTGGTACTAATCGCGCAGGTGCCAATCTGTCGCAGACTTGTTTTTCAAGCGACTCTCTTCTGATGGTTTCAACACAAAGGTAGACTCTAAAGGAAGGCGGCGAGCTGGCAGAAACGTTAGCACGCCGGGCAAAATGCGTAGCCGTATTTCGTCTGCCGTTACGTTCTGAGTTCAAATTCCGCCTTTCATCCTTTCGGAGTCGATAAATTAAGTACCAGTTATGCACTGGGGTCGATGTAATTGACTTAATACCTATGTCTGTCCTTGTTTGTCCTCTCTGTGTTTAGCCCCTTGTGGGTAGTAAAGAAATAGGTATTTCGTCTGCCGTACGTTCTGAGTTCAAATTCCGCCGAGGTCGACTTTGCCTTTCATCCTTTCGGGGTCGATTAAATAAGTACTAGTTACGCACTGGGGTCGATATAATCGACTTAATCCGTTTGTCTGTCCGTGTTTGTCCTCTCTGTGTTTAGCCCCTTGTGGGTAGTAATGAAATAGGTGCTTCTGTTAATCCTGTTCCTTTATACATTCATTCTCACACACACACACACACACATGTATATATGTATATGTATGCAATAAGGTGTGGATTGACAGGAAAAAATTATCACACAAAATACCTTGCATTATCTAGTTATCTAGTAACTGAGTGCAAATTTACATTCTTCACAAGTTAGTAAAATAAATGACAAATACTGAAACCAAATTCATGGACATTTACAAACTTTATGACGCAGAGCCGGAGCCAAAAATCAAAATAGTCTCACTCTTACAATATGTACCGTTGTATATTTATATACAAATGCAAAAGTTAATTCAAGTTTTATGGAATTATCTCCCTTGCTTTAATACATACATAGATAGATAGATAGATAGATACATACATACATACATACATACATACATACATACATACATACATACATGTAGCTTGAAAGAGGAAGACGTGTTTTCGTTTGTCTCCTGTCCAAGCTTGATTTGCGCGTTGGCGACCACAGCCTCGTTTAGGCTTACCAGCCCTTCCTGTTTGTTTTCACTGTCCTGTTTTTGTTACCAATTTTGACACTCCGCAAAATCCCAAATTTTATTTAATTTGCTTTGCGGGAGCAAAGCAAATTTGTTTTATCGAAAGCGTATATTGTTGTTAAATGCTCGAAATACGAGACTAGGTAAAACAGCCAACAACTGATGAAGGGACGTTTTTTACGTTGTTCGTTTTGTTTTCCATTTCTGTCTTTTATTGTTCGAAAGAATAGTTCATGTTCCATGTACTCGTGCTTCGTATCTTTTTGTTGTACACGTTTCGTGACATCCTGTGCCAACATATGCATATATATATATATATATATATATATATATATTATATATATATATATATATATATACGTATGTATATATGCATATACATATATATATTATTTATATTTTATATGACTGAACGCCACGCGTCCTCTTCCAAGTAAGTTTTATCTACATACATACGTACGTACGTACATACATACATACATACATACATACATACATACATACATACATACATGCATGCATACATACATGTGCACCTAGAAGTTAGGATGCTGCACTCACGATCATTAGATCGTAAATTCGATTCCCGAACTGAGCAGCGCATTGTGTTCTTGAGCAAAACTTTTCATTTCACGTTGCTCCAGGCTCGAATCTGTAGATGGGCAATCCTGCAACGAACTAGTCTTCCGCTTACGGAGAATGTTGGCCTCATTGACTAACAAGCAGGATGATGGCATCATTCGAAAGCTGATAACCGTGCAAAGCACATTGTGACCCGCGATATATAATAACATCCTTGTAGTTCAGTCGATCAAGCGATCAGGTGATACACACACTCGTATATATTCATACGGTCAGGCACACAACCACAAGTATATATGCATACATTCATACACACACACATGTATATATATATATATATATATATTGTTATATTTCGGAATGGTCATATTGCTAGTTTAGCCAATAAAAACACACGCACTATATATTTGGTGTTATTTTGCTTCAGTGATATTTATTTTTTACATTAATCTTAATCTTATTTCGGCCAGAGTTCTTTCGTCACACTCCTGTGACCGCATCAGTGGTCCTTTGTTTTCTTCTTTCGTATTTGTGTCTCTCCTTACTAACCGTCAGCCATTTTGTATTTCTATTGTATGTTTTCATTTGCGCATGCTTATATCTCTATGTGCGTCTATGTTTATTTAGTGTGTGTGTGTGTGGGGGGATGCCTGTAATATTTGTATCTTCTGTTTATATACATTCATGTAATTTGTATTTTGTTTTTGTTGTTGTTGCTTTTGTTCTAATTTTGTTCATGTGTTTACATCCACCCATTATTATCATTACATATGTTTGTATGTATGTATAACAACAATATTAGTAATAATAATAATAAATCTAATCGAATTAATATATATATATATATATATATACATATACACATATATATACACATATACACACACACATATATATATATACATACATACACATGAACAAAATTAGAACAAAAGCAACAACAACAAAAACAAAATACAAATTACATGAATGTATATAAATAGAAGATACAAATATTACAGGCATCCCCCCACACACACACTAAATAAACATAGACGCACATAGAGTTATAAGCATGCGCAAATGAAGACATACAATAGAAATACAAAATGGCTGACGGTTAGTAAGGAGAGACACAAATACGAAAGAAGAAAACAAAGGACCACTGATGCGGTCACAGGAGTGTGACGAAAGAACTCTGGCCGAAATAAGATTAAGATTAATGTAAAAAATAAATATCACTGAAGCAAAATAACACCAAATATATAGTGCGTGTGTTTTTATTGGCTAAACTGGCAATATGACCATTCCGAAATATAACAATATCTGTTTCAACACACGACTTCACATAAAAAATCTTGCACAACAAATATTTAAACGTATATATATATATTATATATATATATATATACGGTCATGAACACACACACACACACACTCACATATGAATATATGCATACGTTCATGCACACGCAAATACACACCACACATATGTATATAATAAGCATGTAAAGCGCATTGTGACCAGCGATATATAGCAACATCCCTATAGTCCAGTCGATCATGCGATCACGTAATACACACACAAATACACACACACACACACGTGCTCATTTCAATAGACTACTCAAATGTTGCAGTTTAATTTATATACTAGTTAAGACTTCCAAGTGACATGTCACTTAGATGCAATTCATATTGGTAAATCTTATTTCGAGAAGTTCCTTTCATCTTCTGATGACGTCAAGACTTTTCCCTGGTGCAGTTAAATCGTCACCAGATGACGTCATTGATATGAAGAAAGATAACGCTATGTCACTGGAGATGATGGCGTCGTTAGAATTTTATCCGAAATAATGACCGGATGATGTCAAGCTGTTCATGTTGATAGCAATTCTAAGAAAATAATTGCTTCACCACACTCTGATAACAACGTCAACAAAACACAAGAAAAACGGTTGACTACTACTACTACTACTACTACTACTACTACTACTACTACTACTACTAATAATAATAATAATAATAATAATAATAATAATAATAATAATAATAATAATAACAACAATAATAATAATAATAATAATAATAACAACAATAATAATAATAATAATAATAATACTTTCTACTACAGGTACAAGGTCTGGAATGTGTAGGGAGGGGGATAGTCAATCACATCGATCTCTGCACTTGATAGGTACTTAATTTGTTGTCACCGGGAGGATGAAAGACAAAGTTGACCTCGGCGAAATTTGAACACAGATCGTGTAGACGGATGAAATACCTATTTCTTTACTACCCACAAGGGGCTAAACACAGAGAGAACAAATAAGGACAGACAAATGGATTAAGTCGATTATATCGACCCCAATGTGTAACAGGTACTTATTTAATCAACCCCGAAAGGATGAAAGGCAAAGTCGACCTCGGCAGAATTTGAACTCAGAACGTAGCGGCAGGCGAAATACCGCTAAGCATTTCGCCCGGCGTGCTAACGATTCTGTCAGCTCACAACCTTAATATTAATAATAATGATAATAATGATAATAATAATAATAATAATAATAATAAGAAGAAGAAGAAGAAGAAGAAGAAGAAGAAGAAGAATGATGATGATGATGATGATGATGATAATAATAGTAATAATAATAATAATAATTATTATTATAATAATAATTATAATAATGATAATAATAATAATAATAATAATAATAATAATAATAATAATAATAATAATAATAATAATAATAATATAATAATAATAATAGTAATTGATTCAAATCTTGGTGCAAGGCCAATATTCATAACATTCCTTTCTTTTGTAGGCAAAAGGTTTGGAATATTATGGAGTGGGGGCAAGTCGATTACATGCTCCACCCTAGTACTCAAATAGGAGTTATTTTATAGACCTGGAAAGGGTGAAAAGCAAAGACGACTTCGGTGATATTTGAATTCAGGGCGTAAAGAGAGATGGAATACCGCTAAGCATTTTGCTTGGTGTTCTAACTAATCTGTCAGTTTGCTGTCTTAACAACAACAACAAAAATGACGACGACGACAACAACAACAATAATAATAATAATAAAATGTGGAGCCTCCTTGCGCCTATAGAGTATCTCAACAGGCATGATAAAGCGGCAGGGTATATTCTCTGGCTAATTTGCAAAAACCTGGACCTGCCTCATGATAAAAACTGGTGTGAAGACAAATCACCTTCAGTGCTTGAAAATGTTCACATCTCACTCCTCGAACTTTATTGATCAAACTGACAGAAAGATAAATGCAAATGGGCCAGACAATATATTGAAGGATTACGCACGTCTCCTCTTTGATGTGACTGTCCCAATCGACATAAATGTATCAATGAAGACCCAACCAAAAACTGAGCAAATATAAAGACCTTGAAAGAGAAATTGGCAAAATGTGGAACCTCAAGACTAAAACAATACCTGTTGTTATAGGTACCCTAGAAATGATAGGAGAGGGGGCTGATTGCTGTCTCAGATACTAGGAAATCCAAATATGGAAGACATTTTTAAAATAGTGCTCATGGGAACTGCTCATATCCTACGAAAACATTTGTCTATGTAATATTCAAAATATTTTAATCTGTAAACATTGTCATAACGTACACAATAGCAAACACCATTTACTGAAGTCTTAAGACTACACTACCATCTTATAATCAAATTACCTTTGCTGAAAACTTCTAATTTACTTATGTTTTGACAGGCATTCTCTAGAACGATACTTTGTGCAAAACCAAAATATGGCACCCTAGTCATAACACCAAGTTGAACTTCTAAATTGTTATCTCTTCAGGTCTCTGGGTGAAACTTGGCGTCAACATGTACAAATACAAAGCAAAAACCAAACATATAATAATAATATTAATAATTCTTTCTACTAACGTCACAAGGCCTGAAATTTTGTGGGGAGGTGTTCAGTCGATTACATTGAACTCAGTTTTTCGTTTCATTGGTATTTAATTTATCGGTCCCGAAAGGATTAACGGCAAAGTCGACCTCGGCTGATGCTCTGATGTAATACTAGGCTCTCGTGACTTCTGTAATGTTTTGTCTCGGTATAAAAGATGGGCTATAGCAAATATTCTATTCAATGCCACAGATTTGCTTATCATTTGTTTGATCTTAAAACAGTTGAGCATATCCCTCAGTGGCTGATGAAATGTGCATCTTTGATCACAGCCATATGCCGAAGGGAATTATTTGCGCAGCACCTTAGGCAAGTGTCTTCTACTAAAGCCTCGGGCCGACCAGAGTAATTTTGATAGACAGAAACCATCACTACTGCTACTGCTTTTGCTTTATCTTGCTTTGGTATTTGGTGAATGTGGATGTCTTATGCTTTTGCTCTCATTTGTCTGTTATCAAGCTTATGTAAATTCATTTGGAACTATGGATAGTAGTTTGTCTAAGTATTTCTAAAATGTGTTGGTATCTACTTCATACACCTGACATATATTTTGCAGAAAGACCCTAAAATCTCAAGCCAACCTACCTTGAATCCTAGCTCATAACCAAAACGATCTGTTGGTACTATGCAGCACTCTTTCTGTTCAGTATAGAGTAGTGAGTCTCAACCGGTGTCCATATAAGATTTTGTTGTAAAAATTTATCAACTATAAATTTATTATACTTCTACAATTCACAAAATATTTTTACAATTTTTTTAACACAATGCCTAATGATATTTAATCATAAAAATAGAAGATGTTTTAAACATCGGTTGGCTAAGAGGGTCCATCGGAGTAAAATAGAAATCAAAGGGGTCCATAGATACAAAATGGCTGGGAAATACTGCCTTAGGATCCCAAGCTAAGTCACTCTTGAGTCCTGACTTAGAACAGAGAGGAACTATTGGTACCATGAAACAGCCTCTCTCTGTTTAGTTTAGAGGAGTTCTGTTGTTGTTATTTTCTGGGGGGGGGTTCTCTCTCTCACAGGGATAAAATAGTGTTCAGAAAATTGCGAAGGCCAAATAAAGCTCTGTGAGTATTTCTCAAGAATCGAGTTGGAGATAAATATTGAGTTCAAGAACATTGCTTTAGATGTTTCGAAATCCTATCAAGTTCCACAGCATTGTAGCATAAACACATGATTGTGTTTATCAGAAGATAAGTTGAAAGTTATGTACTAGTGAAAGAAAAAGAGCGAAAGAGAGGGAGAGAGAGGTTTTATTAATTCTTTTTTTTTTTTCCTTCCGAAAGTTAGTTTTGACAGGAGATGGGCTGAGAGCCAAACTAAAAGAGGCTACAACCTATGTAAATTATCAAGAAGGTTGATATTATTGGAGGTGTGAGTAGAAGATAAGGAGGAGGTAGAACATAAGATACAGCCGGCAATAGGTAAATACTTGAAACTGATATTCCTTATTAAATATCATCCCATTGTTTTTGTTATTGGTGTATGTATTCTACTTGGTGATGTTATTCTTACTAGCATTGCTATTGTAGCTGTTATTATTGTTACTGTTGTCGTTGTTATTGTTATGGATGCCTTTTTTTTTTTGAAAAGGATTTTGTTGCTCAAAGCTTACATCCCTTTGAAGCAACTGTTTATCTACATCAAGGTAAACAAGATGTATAACCTACAGCAGGAATGTTATTAATCAAAGATTGATTACTGTTGCATTGGATGCTTGCCAGAGTAAAGCCGCGAAAGTCATAGGTTAGCAATAGATCATAGAGGGGAGGAACAGAAAGAGAGTAGAAGAGACAGAGAGAGGGGGGAGGGAAAAGATTTTTGTAGAGAAAAGTGAGTTCCAGCGCACCCCCCTTTTCACATAAATTTAACAGAAACAAGCCAACTGAATCAGGGAATACTTGCAATAGGGAGCTGTAAAATTTGGTTTTAAGGGCAAACACAAGCACTTTAGGGAAACTGTATTCTATAATAAGTGTTGTGACCTAGATAATCTGCTATAAAACGTGAATTGAATGAAACTTCTTCGTTGCAAACTTTTGCTCCTAATTTTTTTTTCAGTGTTTAGACTGCTGAAACGCCGGGACACCGCAAGGAAAGGTTTAGTCGAACGAATTGATCCCAGTTCTTAGGTTTTAAAAGCCTGGTACTTATTCTATCGGTTACTTTAGCTCAAACGATAACTTACGAAACGTAAAAAAAAACAATTATGAAGAAGTGGGCACACACACACACACACAACACACACACACACACACACACACACGGCGGTCTTTCACAGTATCCGTCTACCAAATTTACTCACAAGGCATTGGTCGACTACGGGGAATAGTAGATATCTCTTGCCCAAAGTACGGCACAGTGCGACTGAGACCGAAACCGCGTGGTTGCGAGGCGATCTTAACCGCACAACTATGCCCGTGCCTATAATATTAACTTACAAAGATTGCCTTCTACAGGATGTACCAAAAGTCAGTGATGGGTTTCAGTTTTTAATAACTTCCTTAACGTTACAAATAAATGCATGAAATTTTGATACAATATAAAGGACATAATGGAACATTACTACGTATGAAAAATGACTTTACTTAAATGGCAGCCATTTTCAGCTTCGCATGTCTGTGCTCTTTCCAAAACTTGCACCATAACATCCTCAAGAGTTTCACATCCCACTTCTCTGAATTCTTTATTGATGTTCTCCTTCAGTTGTATCAGAGTCTCCGGTTTGTTGACGTAAACTCCCTCTTTCAGGTATCCATGAACGAGAATTTTTGTGACTGGCCATTCAAAGACCACACACCTGGTTCCAGCAAGATGGAGCAACTGCTCATACCGCAAGAGAAACAATGCAGTTGCTACAGCAGTGCTTTAGAGAGAGAATAATCTCCCGCTACGGCAAAGTCAACTGGCCTTCAGGTTCCCCAGACTTGACTAGCCCGGATTTTTTCTTGTGGGGATACCTGAAAGAGAGGGTTTACGTGAACAAACCAGAGACCCAGGAGCAAATGAAGGAGAACATCAATAGAGAAATCAGAGAAGTGGGGTCTGAAACTCTTGAAGGTGTTATGGTGCAAGTTTTGGAAAGAGCAAGAGCGTGCGAAGACGAAAATGGCTACCATTTAAGCGATATCATTTTGTATATGTGATGTAGTGGTGTTGCAAAATTTAATTTGCACATATTAATTTCCATTATGACCTTTATATTGTATCGAAATATCATGCATTTATTTGCAAAGTTAAGGAAGTTATTAAAAACTTATATATATATAGTACACTCGGTAATGTAATTGCAATGCAATAAAAAACACTTGTGTATTAATAATTGGGTATTCTACCTGCAGTATATTGGATAGATATTGTCCCTTAGTTGGGATATATATGTACTCACACATACATATATATATACATATACATATACATATATATATACACACACATATATAGATATATATAAGAATGAATGTTTTTATATATAATGAACGTGAAATACAGGAAGGGACGAACACGGAACACAGACAAATCATTCGAAGCCTTCAATCTTCAGTCAGACACGAATCATCATAGCAAATTTCGGCTGTTCAATTCTGATATTTGCTCCAACTCGGCAGCCCCAAGAAAAAAAACTAAGCTGTAAGCATTAGATTTCTTGGTAGAAGACAGGAATGTGAACGCACAAGACGGATGTGAATACAAGAGACGAAAACGAAATTGAAAACAGTAATGAAAAAACAAAATATATATAACGGTGGTTGTCATACGACTTTAGACCAAATGAGACAAACAACAACAACATAGCAGCTGGCGTAGAAATAATTACCGTTTCGGTAGCGGGGACACATGTTGGTCGAGATACGAAGGCCAACAGAATGGTTGAAGAAGCAGCAGGTCGCAGAGAGAGAGAAAGAGAGACAGAGAGAGAGGGAATCAAAGAGGGTGGAAGGCAGGGGACAGAATCAGTGACCAAGAGAGAAGGAGAAAGAAGGGATTAAGGAGGATGGGAGGAAGAGAGGGGAAGAATCGGAGGGCGCCAAAAAGTTTGGTGAAGAAGCAATGGCGGGTAGTAAAAGACAGTGTGTATAGAAGTCGTGCAGGGTTTAAAATTGGACAAACAAACGGGGGGGTGCACGTAACGCCGCAATAATATAAGAATGAATGTTTTTTATATTATAATGAACGTGAAATACAGGAAGGGACGAACACGGAACAGACAAGTTTATAGATATATATATATATATACGTATATATATATTATATATATATATATATATATACATCGTTTAAATATTTGTTGTGCAAGATCTTTTATGTGAAGTCGTGTGTTGAAACAGATATTGTTATATTTCGGAATGGTCATTTTGCCAGTTTAGCCAAAAAACACACGCACTATATATTGGTGTTTTTTGCTTCAGTGTTATTTATTTTTTACATTAATCTTAATCTTATTTCGGCCAGAGTTCTTTCGTCACACTCCTGTGACCGCATCAGTGGTCCTTTGTTTTCTTCTTTCTTATTTGTGTCTCTCCTTACTAACCGTCAGCCATTTTGTATTAGTGTATTAAGATTAATGTAAAAAATAAATAATACTGAAGCAAAATAACACCAAATATATAGTGCGTGTGTTTTTATTGGCTAAACTGGCAAAATGACCATTCAGAAATATAACAATATATATACATATATATATATATATATATATATATATATATATATATATATATAATTCTTTGAATCATTTATTTCTTTTTATGTCCTCTTTAAATTCCTTCTTATTTCTTCTTCGTCTTTTTTATGGCTGATTATAATAATTTTTTCCCATCACTTTGCATTACTGTCCTTCTTTTCTCTTCTTTCTCTTCTCTCTTGATTTCTTTCTCTCTTTCTTCCTTTCTGTCTGTCTTTCTTTCTTACTTTCTTTCTTTCTTAATTATTTATTGTACTCATTTATTCATTGTAGCTAAGGTTTCCATTTTATTTCATTACAATGGTAACAACAGGAAACACTTTAACTACACGCCATAGCCAGTTTTCTAAATTCTAATTTCTAAAGGTACAAGTGGTATAGTCAGTCCTCAGGAAAATACAGGAAACCTTAGAAAGTATTTTAACATATTACGAAAACAACATAAATAATGCCATAAGAATTAAGAGACACTGAGAAATAGATAAAACTGTAAAAAATCTTTTCTTTGCTGGGTATCAGGGCCGAGCACAAAGCAAAAAAGGGGCAGCATAGCACAAGGGACAATTAACAACAAATAAATTAAAGAATAAAATTTCTTAAAAATGGGGTGTTTCCCCCAGGACTAATCAAGAGCCCCACACACTGGTCCTCACAATCACCAAGGGCACATCAGGGAGGTACAGCACTCTTCAACGGCTCCAGCTTACATGGGCCATTCTTATATGGACAAGCTTACATGGGCCATTCTTACCACAAGATAAATCTATAAATAAAGTGAAAATAGCGGGTTAAAATATCCGTTTGGATAGGAAAAGTCGGAGGCTATCCATGGGCTTCCAACCCACATATTCTGTCATGTTTACAGATATGAATTCGAGTCTTACATGAAGTCTCCGTTTCGTCCTAACGAAAGAGATATTTTAACCCAATACTTACAAGCTAGAGGGTGGTGAGCTGACAGAATCTTTAGTTCTCCGGGCAAAATGCTCAACAGCATTTCGTCTTTCTTCGAATGTCTTCCAAGGTGGACTTTGCCTTTCATCATTTCGGGATCAGTAAAGTAAGTACTAGTGGTCGAGGTAATCAACTGACCTCTCCACCGAAATCGCTGGGTTTGTGCCAAAATTTGAAACCAATACTTACAACTATTATTTATAGCTTTACCTACTTCAAGTTGCACTGTTAAAATGAATTATTTCGCGATAGATAAGCACTTTATTGTATAGCATTTTCTTGAATGCATTATTCTGATCCCAAATTTTGTTTTTAGACATTCTCAAAATTATCGCATGTGTTTACAGAGTCGTTACAGTATCGACCCCCCCTCCCAAAAAAAAACTTGCAATGTTCATTGCGCGTCTTTCTGTTCAAGGTTCACATCTTACCGAGGTCAACTTTATCTTTTCTTTTTTTTTTCTTTCAGGATCGAATACGTAAAATACTGGTCGAGTAATGATATCGATAGAATGGACAAGCATTTCTCCTCAAAAATTGCTGGTTTTCTATTATTAAATTATTCAATTTTTCATATTTTAAATTTTCTTTTCGATTTGCAATTTCAAGTCAATAAAAAACTGAGGCATTTCCGTCATTGCTACTGGTATCTGTAGATTTTGAGCGTTGGGTATTGGTATTCTGAAATTCTTAGACAAACTCGAAACAAAATACAATTTAACAGAACAATAGACTTTTCTAATCGTTTAACATTTATTTATTGGCTGCGAACAGGCAGAATCGTTAGCACGCCGGACTGTATCACTTCTCGGCCTTTAGACAAAGATCAAAGTGTAGTAGCGGACAGTATGCTTAGCGGTATTTCCCTGTCTTTACGTCTCCAGTTCAGATTGTAGTCGACTAAACTGCTCTCTAAACATTTCAGGCCTTGTGCCTATTGTAAGAAGAGTGACATCATTTAGATGCGCTAAAATCTTGCTCTAAGAATTTTTGGTATGTTACAAACGTAACTAAAGGCACTAACATTTATTCTGGATATCAAGGCGGCGATCTGGCAGAATCGTTAGCACACCGGGCGAAATGCTTAGCGATATTTCGTCTGCCGTTACGTTCTGAGTTCAAATTCCGCCGAGGTTGACTTTGCTTTTCATCCTTCCGGGGTCGATAAATTAAGTACCAGTTACGCACTGGGGTCGATGTAATAGACTTAATACCTATGTCTGTCCTTGTTTGTCCCCTCTATGTTTAGCCCCTTGTGGGTAATAAAGAAATAGGTATTTCGTCTGTCTCTGTGTTCAAATTCCGCCGAGGTCGATTAAATAAGTGCCAGTTACGCCCTAGGGACGATATAATCGACTTAATCCGTTTGTCTGTCCTTGTTTGTCTTCTCTGTGTTTATCCCCTTGTGGGTAGTAAAGAAATCGGTATTTCGTCTGCTGCTACGTCCTGAGTTCAAATTCCGCCGAAGTCGACTTTACATTTCATCCTTTCAGGGTCACTAAAACAAATAGCAGTTGAGCGCTGGGTACGATGTAATCGACTTGATGCTCTCCAGAAATTGCTGGCTCTGTACCAAAATTTGAAACCAATATTGATTTTGGACATTAAGGTGGCGCGCTGGCAGAAACTGTAGCCTAACAGCATTTCGTCCGTCTTTACGTTTGGAGTTCGTGTCACACTGAGGTCGAATTTGCTTTTCATCCCTTTGGGGATCGATGAAATAACTACCAGGTGAACACTGGGATCAATATAATCGACTTCCCCTTCCTTTGAGTAACTACTGGCTCTGTGTCAAATATTGAAACCATTAATTTAAAAAGAAAACCCAACCAGCTCAGCCAATGAAGTAACGTTATTTGAGTTCATGGATTGCGCAGCAAGCAACTGACACTGACTCCAGGAATGACATGAATATGATAAAATTCAAGAATGCTCTCTTTTATCAAGGCCATTTATAAACATGTTTATTTCATCACATTATTCTTTCAATTCTGCCAGTTACTTTATATTTCTTCCTTAGTATGTAACTAACGTATTTTTGTGCCTCAATTTCTTGTTTTAGAGGACATATAAAGTACGATATCATACTTTCTCCCTTATACATAACGGGGAAAACAGGCTTTAAAAAACCCATCTGGTTATATGATATATGAAATGATATAAACGTGTAGATACAAGATTGCGTGGTGTGTATGTATGTATGTACGTATGTGTATGCATACATGTGTCTATATATATATATATATATATATATATATGTTTATGTATTGATGTATGTATGTATGTATGTATGTATATGTGTATATATATATATAGATATATATATATATATATATATATATATATATGTATATATATATATAATATATATATGTATATATAGATATATTTATATGTATATATATATATATATATTTATATTAATATATAATAGTATAATATATTTCTATATTATATATATATATATATATATATCTATATATATATTATATATATATATATATATATATATGATATATATATAGATATATATATATTATATGATATTATCAGCAATTTAGGTTCTGAAAGAGATTACAAATTCGTAAGCTCGGTATTGTTACCATATTTGAGGAGAGAGGGAGCGACGGAGAGAGAGAGAGAGAGAGAGAGAGAAGTGGTGGGAGTAAATGTTTCAGTTTTTGTAATGAGTATAGAATTCCTTTTAAATACAAGTTTTTCCTAAAGCACTCATCTTCTATTTGATATTCTTCATAAGATCTTGAGAAGATAAGTAATTGCAAATAAGCAAGCAACATCATACCAAAAATAAGTTTCTGTTTGTATAATCTCATCAATATTTTCGTATTAAATGACGAATAAGGAAATCAATTTATCGAATATTATTATTACATTAATAATTAAACCTTTCTGAGCACACAGTTAATAATTCAAAACTGTCACTTTTGTATTTTACCTTTTATGAGGCAATAGGATTCAGCGACAAATATTAATATTGCTGTTACTTTCCAGGTGTTTCTTTGTTCAGAGCGCTGCAGGGTCGATAAAGTCTATCTATCTATCTATCTATCTATCTATCTATCTATCTATCTATCTATCTATCTATCTATCTCTCTCCTCTCTCTCTCTCTCTATCTCCTCTCTATATATATTATATATTATATATATGTACATGTATATAGATAGATATAAAATTATATATGTATATATATATGTATGAATATATATGTGTATGTATATATATATATATATATTTATATATTATATATATATATATATATAATATATATAATATATATATATATACACATATAATATATATATATAATATATATATATATATCAATGTATATATATAATATTATGTGTGTGTGTGTTGTACCTACATACGTACGTACGTATGTATGTGTATGTATCTATCTTTCTGGAAACGATCAATTAATTTCAGTGAAATATATAGATCAACTGTATTTGCTGATTTGTGGTTGTTTCGAGGCAAAAGAAATTGATCTATGTTTTCACAGTATTATTACCTTAGGAATTCCATAATAGAAAGTTTGTTTAATAATATCGATACTCGATAAAATAGTTTGCTCTTTTAATGAAATATTTTAAATAGATTAATTGTCCTAGCTAATTGCTGTTAACCTACATTCACTAATTAATTAAGCCCTGTATTGAGACTCAAATAGTTGAGTTTATAAAGTTTAAGAGTATGGGTGTTTGGTTCTCATCTTATCACCAACGTTTGACTGTGTCTAACGCTGAGGCATTTAAGTCTCGCTGAATCAATCCACCAAACTGTATGTATGTTAAGTTTTCGTCTGCCGTGAAATGCTTATAGCGAGATGCAACCATATTACACACATATGCACACACACGCACACACACACATATATACTCTTTACTCTTACTCTTTTTCTTGTTTCAGTCATATGACTGCGGCCATGCTGGAGCACCGCCTTTAATCGAGCAACTCGACCCCGGGACTTATTCTTTTGTAAGCCCAGTACTTATTCTATCGGTCTCTTTTGCCGAACCGCTAAGTAACGGGGACATAAACACACCAGCATCGGTTTTCAAGCAATACTAGGGGGACAAACACAGACACACAATAACTCACACGCATATATATATATATATATATATATATATATATATATATATATACATATATACGACGGGCTTCTTTCAGTTTCCGTTTACCAAATCCACTCACAAGGCTTTGGTCGGCCCGAGGCTATAGTAGAAGACACTTGCCCAAGGTTTCACGCAGTGGGACTGAACCCGGAACCATGTGGTTGGTAAACAAGCTACTTACCACACAGCCACTCCTGCGCCTATATAATATATCATATATATGTATATGTGTATATATATATATATGCATATATACAAAGCCTTGTGAGTGGATTTGGTAGACGGAAACTGAAAGAAGCCCGTCGTATATATGTATATATTTGTATGTATGTGTGTGTCTGTTGATGTGTTTGTGTTTGTCACCCCAACATCGCTTGACAACCGATGGTGGAGTGTTTACGTCCCCGTAACTTAGCAGTTCGACAAAAGAGACCGATAGAATAAGTACTAGGCTTACAAAGAATAAGTCCTGGGGTCGATTTGCTCGACTAAAGACGGTGCTCCAGCATGGCCACAGTCAAATGACTGAAACAAGTAAAATAGTAAAAAGAGTGTTAAATAAATATATATATATAATATATATATTATATATATATATATATGTATAGGTTTGGACAAAATAATGGAAACACCTAGTATCATAGCATCATAATTTTCAAATATTATGAAACCGTCAAAAGCTTGTTTATTTATGTTTTTTGATTTGTTATTAGTGTTGCTTAATATCTTTTGCTAAAATTGCTATTTATTTTCAGATATCATCAGAAAAAGGTAATTAAAATTCATTAAAATGACAGTTCTATCGGACTTTCAAAGATGTCAAATTGTTGGTGCTGTATGGCAAGTGCTAGCGTAAAGAAAACAGCTGAAATGTTTGGTGCGTCAAGAAGTACAGTCTTGAAAGTAATGACAGCCTTTGAGAAAGAGGGTGAAACCTTCTCGTCGAAAAAAAACTCCAGAAGAAAACCAAAGCATTCAGATAGGGACCGTCGGACTCTTACGCGAAATGTTAGAAAGGATCATAAAAGTACAGCTCCCAAAATTACTGCAGAGCTTAATGAACACCTCGAGAACCCAGTTTCTACAAAAACTGTTCGCCGGGAGCTGCACAAAGCCGGATTTCACGAGAGGGCTGCAATCAGAAAAAAACACTACTTTCAAAAGCAAACGTTGCAAAGCGTTTAGAGTTGAGTAAAAACCTACAGAATTGGTCCCTAGAGCAGTGTAAGAATGTTATTTCCTCGGACGAGTCATCCTTTACCTTATTTCCGACCACCGGCCGAGTAAACGTGTGGAGACAGCCAAAAGCAGCATTTGAACCAGACTGCCTTCTTCCGATTGGAGGAGGATCTGTGATGATGGAGGGGTGGGGGCTATATCTTGGAAATCTGTCAGCCCAATGGTTTCTGTTCATTGCAGAATTAAAATTCAAAACTATTTAAGCATTTTATCGGATAAAATTTATCCTATGGTTGCGGAACTGTTTTCGGAAGGAAACGCAATCTTTTAGGATGATAATGCACCAATTCACACAGGTGAAATTGTTACTGAATGGCACGAGGAACATTCTAGTGAAGATGAACATCTTATCTGGCCACCACAGTCCCCAGATCTCAATATTATTAAACATTTATGGTGCATTTAAAAAAAAAGTAAGGAGTCGATATCTTCCACCATCATCACTACAAGAACTGGCGACTGTTTTAGCTGAAGAATGGACAAAAATTCCTTTGGAAACAATTCAAAGTTTGTACAAATCCATACTTCGTAGAATTCAAATTTTAATTACTGCCAAAGGCGGTCCTACTCCATATTAAAATAAATTTGTTTGAAATTTTAAGTTGTTTCCATTATTTTATCCAAACCCTATATATATATATATATATATATGTAGTGGAGGGCAGCAGACTTGTGGTCGTAGGATCGCGGTTTTGATTCCCAGACTGGGCGTTGTGAGTGTTTATTGAGCGAAAACACCTAAACTTCCACGAGGCTCCGGCAGTGGGTTGGTTGTCGAACCCTGCTGCACTTCTTCACCACAACTTTCTCGCACTCGTTCTCCCTGTTTCTGTTGCACTTGTATTTCAAAGGGCCAGCCTTCTTCCACTTTGTATTACGGTGAATCTCCCGGAGAACTACGTTAAGGGTATCCCTGTCTGTGGATTGCTCAGCCACTTGCACGTTAATTTCACTAGTTCCGTTGATCGGATCAACTGGAACCCTCGTCGTCGTAACCGACAGAGTATATATATATATATATATATATATACATGCATATATATATTTCTGCATATATATGTATGTGTGTGGGTGTGTGTGTGTGTGTATGTGTGTGTGTAACTGAGATTCAATTGAATCAGGTACAAAGTTACTAGTCGTGAGGAAACCAACACCATTTGTCAAGCAGTGCTGAGACAGACAGACACGTACACACACGCATACACACACACATACACACACACGTGTATGTATATATATATATACACATACACAAACACATGAAAGCAATCTCGTACTATCCGCACAGGATAATAAGCAACAGGATATCAAGTAGTGATGCAGTACGACCGTTTGAAGCGGCTCCATTTAATTGAACAATGCAATCATTACATCAATTTAAATGCAGTGCCCTCTTCAGCTGCAGAAATAAGTGTGCTTCATGCAATTCTTGGAACTGTAGTCTATTCTTAGCTACAATAGCGACAACATGAATTTTTTCCATCTTCTTGCTCTGTTAAATATTTGAGGAAAACTATATTAATGTGTCCGACTGGTTAAAACTCTATTTATAAATTTGTGCAACTGAAGATGGCATTGCATTTAAGTTGATGTAATGATTGCATTACTCAATTAAATGGAGTCGCTTGAAACGGTCGTACTGCATCACTACTTGATAACCTATTGCTTATTTTGACACACACACACATATACATAGATACATACATACATAGATACATACATACAAAATACATACATACATACATACATACATACATACATACATACATACATACATATAGTATCTTGCTTTAGTCATTAAACTGCGTCCATGCTGGGGCACTGCCTTATAGGATTTTAGTCGATCAAATCGACACCTCTACTTATTTTTAGTCTGTTATTCTATCGTTCTCTTTTGCCCAGTCATAAAGTTACTAGACGTGAGAAAACCAATACCAGTTGTCAAGCAGTGTGGAGAGAGACAGATAGACATACATATTTATATATATACATACACAAACATATGAAGTTGAAAATATCGTTCCTTTGGCTAAAAAGCTTAATCTATCCTCGGGTCTAATATCTTCACCTGTCCTAGGGTGCCTACATAGGAGGCGCAATGGCCCAGTGGTTACGGCAGCGAACTCGCGGTCGTAGGATCGCGGTTTCGATTCCCAGACCGGGCGTTGTGAGTGTTTATTGAGCGAAAACACCTAAAGCTCCACGAGGCTCCGGCAGGGATGGTGGTGATCCCTGCTGTACTCTTTCACCACAACTTTCTCTCACTCTTTCTTCCTGTTTCTGTTGTACCTGTATTTCAAAGGTCCAGCCTTGTCACTCTCTGTGTCACGCTGAATATCCCCGAGAACTACGTTAAGGGTGCACGTGTCTGTGGAGTGCTCAGCCACTTACACGTTAATTTCACGAGCAGGCTGTTCCGTTGATCGGATCAACCGGAACCCTCGTCGTCGTAACCGACGGAGTGCTTCCCTACAACGAAGTTCACATTACGCTCATGACTTTGGTTTTAAGATATTTCATCCATGGTCTTGGAGGACTCTCCTTTCTGTTATTCAGCCATTAAAAGTAATCCTTTCTACTATAGACACAAGGCAGGAAATTTTTTGAGGTGGGGCTAGTCGATTGCATCAACCTCAATATTCAATTGATACTTATTTTATTGACTCCGAAAGAATGAAAAACAAAGTCGACCTCAGCGGCGTTTGAACTCCAGACGTAAAGCCGGGAGCAATGCTGCTAAGCATTAGCTGTACCGTGCGGTAACGATTCTGCCAGCTTCAAAGCCATCAAAGAATAACAGACACATAGAAATATAAGGATCAACAGTAGTAGTTCATCAAGAACCAAAAGCAGAAGTTATATGAAGTTGAATATATACATTTTCAAACAAGCTTATTCTATGTGGCACCAGCAAATGGTCCGTTTCCAAGAGAAACAAATTGTTGTTCCTCGATTTTATTGGAACACCTGGTACGATGTTCTGACAAAATCCCTAATGTAAATTGTTTATAAACTTCTGGCATTTTTCCAAAAACTTGTCTTGAAAATTCCATCGGTTTATCTTAGGTTCCTTTTACCTCAGCGCTTTATCTAACACCAATTAATTATTTTTGTTTTTCCTCTTCTTTTTTTTTTACCCCCAAAATTTATTACCGTTTCGCTTCTTTCTATTTCCCTTTCTTATACTTCTATTCACCGGCGGTGGACTGGCAAAATCGTTAGATTACCATTTTTGCGAGAATACCCTGTGATATTTGTTCCGGCTCACTACGTTCTGAGTTCAAATCCCGCCCAGGCTAACTTTGCCTACAGCGTCGATAATAAAACCACTGGAATTGAATTAATCGATTAATTCCTCTTCCTCAGTACATGGACTTGTACCTGACATAAAAACCATTATACTTTTATGCAAACGCTAAATTCTTTGGTCTTTAATCTTTATAATACAGCTCTTCTTCTCTAAGCATTCTTTCCTTCTTTCTTTCTTTCTTTCTTTCTTTTCTTCTTTCTTTCTTTCCTTCTTTCTTTTTCTTTCTTTCTTTCTTTCTTTCTTTCTTTCTTTCTTTCTAATTTACATATTGCGTAACCCCTGTTTTTTTATTCTTTTTATTTCTTGCTTGGCAGCTCATAGATTTAGTCCTTCCACCTTACTTTGCACAATTTTTTCTCTGTCTGTCTGTCTGTCTCTCTCTCTCTCTCTCTCTCTCTCTCTCTCTCTTTCTCTCTCTCTCCCTATATATGTAT